>NC_064640.1:696466739-696769770 GCF_023864345.2 Schistocerca serialis cubense | reverse complement strand
GGTGTGAAGAAATGAAAAGTTGCTGGAATAGCTGGAATAAATGCAGAACTGATTAAATGTGGAGTGCTACCACCAGATAAAATACACTTCAGGAAATTGAAATAAGAACACCGTGAATTTATTGTCCCAGGAAGGGGAAACTTTATTGACACATTCCTGGGGTCAGATACATCACATGATCACACTGACAGAACCACAGGCACATAGACACAGGCAACAGAGCATGCACAATGTCGGCACTAGTACAGTGTATATCCACCTTTCGCAGCAATGCAGGCTGCTATTCTCCCATGGAGACGATCGTAGAGATGCTGGATATAGTCCTGTGGAACGGTTTGCCATGCCATTTCCACCTGGCGCCTCAGTTGGACCAGCGTTCGTGCTGGACATGCAGACCGCGTGAGACGACGCTTCACCCAGTCCCAAACATGCTCAATGGGGGACAGATCAGGAGATCTTGCTGGCCAGGGTAGTTGACTTACACCTTCTAGAGCACGTTGGGTGGCACGGGATACATGCGGACGTGCATTGTCCTGTTGGAACAGCAAGTTCCCTTGCCGGTCAAGGAATGGTAGAACGATGGGTTCGATGACGGTTTGGATGTACCGTGCACTATTCAGTGTCCCCTCGACGATCACCAGTGGTGTACGGCCAGTGTAGGAGATCGCTCCCCACCCCATGATGCCGGGTGTTGGCCCTGTGTGCCTCGGTCGTATGCAGTCCTGATTGTGGCGCTCACCTGCACGGCGCCAAACACGCATACGACCATCATTGGCACCAAGGCAGAAGCGACTATCATCGCTGAAGACGACACGTCTCCATTCGTCCCTCCATTCACGCCTGTCGCGACACCACTGGAGGCGGGCTGTACGATGTTGGGGCGTGAGCGGAAGACGGCCTAACGGTGTGCGGGACCGTAGCCCAGCTTCATGGAGACGGTTGCGAATGGTCCTCGCCGATACCCCAGGAGCAACAGTGTCCCTAATTTGCTGGGAAGTGGCGGTGCGGTCCCCTACGGCACTGCGTAGGATCCTACGGTCTTGGCGTGCATCCGTGCGTCGCTGCGGTCCGGTCCCAGGTCGACGGGCACGTGCACCTTCCGCCGACCACTGGCGACAACATCGATGTACTGTGGAGACCTCACGCCCCACGTGTTGAGCAATTCGGCGGTACGTCCACCCGGCCTCCCGCATGCCCACTATACGCCCTCGCTCAAAGTCCGTCAACTGCACATACGATTCACGTCCACGCTGTCGCGGCATGCTACCAGTGTTACAGACTGCGATGGAGCTCCGTATGCCACGGCAAACTGGCTGACACTGACGGCGGCGGTGCACAAATGCTGCGCAGCTAGCGCCATTCGACGGCCAACACAGCGGTTCCTGGTGAGTCCGCTGTGCCGTGCGTGTGATCATTGCTTGTACAGCCCTCTCGCAGTGTCCGGAGCAAGTATGGTGGGTCTGACACACCGGTGTCAATGTGTTCTTTTTTCCATTTCCAGGAGTGTAGTTTTACAATTAATAAATGGATGTTGGACTAACTGCAGGATCCGAGACCCTTGATATACAGCAGAAGTAATCTCTCTTTACAAGAAAGCGAAACGTAATGACTGTAAAAACAATAGTGGCGTCAGTGTTCTAAGCACTGGCCACAAACGGTACTCAAAGATAATCAATAACCGCATGAAGAATATCACAGAAGCTATTATTTCTGAAGAACAAAATGGGTTTAGATCACGTCGTTCATGCACAAACAATGTGTTTGAAATTAAAAACGTTACAGAAAAACACAGAGAAACTAACACAGAAACGCATATGGTCTCTGTCGAGCCTGAGAAGGCTTTTGACCGTTTGAGCCGTGATAGCCTCGAGAAGATCATGTCCGAGTGTGGATATCCTTATGATCTAACAGAGATAGTGAAAAGTCTTTATAAAACTATATGCATTTTAATAAGCACAGGTAGGAATCGATTAGAAGAAATAATCATTAAGCAAGGTCTTGGAGGAGGGTGTGGACTATCACCTTCGCTTTTTAATATTTATATTGACTTTATTCTCCGCAAATGGACATGTAAAATAAACAAAGGAATTAATATAACAAACGAGGAATACCTGAATGTACTTTTGTTTGATGATGACATCGTTATTATTCAAAAGAATGAAGGTTACCTCCAGAGATCACTATACCAGCTGACTGAAATTTGCAAGAATTACAGCTTTAAAATTTCTAGCAATAAAACGAAAATAATGGCATTCTGATGAAAATATTCAGTCAGATCAAAAACCGTTTTGGATAATGGAGTTTTAGATCAAGTGTCTCAAATTTCTTATTAAGTCTGTGCAGTAAGTTTTCATTTCGACTCTGATATTGAAAATAAAATACACAAATTTCAAGGTGTCTGTGGTGCCATTAGCAGAACACTGGTCATAAAGTACAAAAAGAGACCATCACGAAATTCTATAAGGTGATGGCAGTTTCTGTGTTATCCTATGGAAGCGAAAACTAGGCTACCACAAAAAAAGCACTTCTCATTTCTTATCTTATCACTCTATCTAATTTTCAGCATGCTTCTATACTACCAAATCTCAAACCCTTCGATACTCTTCTATTCCGGTTTTTCCACAGTCCGTGATTTACTTTCATTCACTGCTGTGTTCCAAACGTGTATTCTCAGAAATTTCATTTTCGGAATAAGGGCGATGTTGGATACCAGCGAATTTGGCTTGGCCAGGAATACCCTCTTTACTTGTGCTAATATGTTTTTTTATGCATCCCGTTATTCGTCTGTCGTGTGTTATTTTGCCTCCAAGACAGCAGAATTTCTTCACCTCATCTATGTCGTGGTCCTCAGTTCTGATATTAAGTTCATCGCTTTTCTCATTTCTCTTTCTCTTCATTATTTTTGTCTTTCCTCAGTTTACTTTCAATCCATATTCTGTGGCCAGTGGGCTGTTCACTACATTTACTGTGTTCTACAATTCTTCCTCGTTTTCACACAGGATTGCAGTGTCTTTAACAGCCGGGCGGGGTAGCCGCGCGGTATGGGACGCCTTGCCACGGCTCGCGCGGGCTGCCCCGTCGGAGGTTCGAATCCTTACTCGGGCATGGGTGTGTGTGTTGTCCTTAGCGTAAGTTAGTTTAAGACAGATTAAGTAGTGTGTAAGCCTAGAGACCGATGACCTCAGGAGTTTGGTCCCACAGGAAATTACCACAAATTTCCAGTGTCTTTAACGAATCTTAGCATTGGCATCCTTTCACCCCGAATATTAATCTCACTCTTGAAGCCTTCTTTTATTTCCGACATTGTTTCCTCAATGTATAGACTGAACAGTAGGGACGAAAGATTACATCCTTGTCTTAAACCCTGCTTTAATTATAACACTTCTTTCTTGGTCTCCCATTCTTATTGTTCCCTCTTGGTTCTTGTAGATATTGTATATCTTCAGTCTTTCCCTGTATCTTACTCCAGTTTTTCTCAGAATTTCGACTATCCTCACCTATTTTAGAGGTCGAAAGCTTTTCCAGAACAGAAAAAGCAATGAACTTATCTTGATTTTTCTTAATTATTTTTAATTATGATTAATTGTTAATTATGACCCGCAACTTCAGAACTGACCCTATGGTCCCCTTGCGTTCCCGAAAGCCAAACTCTTTGTCATCTAATAGATGCTCAGTTTTCTTTTCCAATCTTTTGTATATTAGTCTTCCAAATGACTTGGATGCGCGGGCCATTAAGCTGATTGTGCGGTTGTTCTCGCACATATCTGCCCTTGCCATCTTCGGCATTGTGTGTATCATATTTTTCCGAAAGTCTTTTGGTATATCTCCACACTCATCGATACTACATAGAAACCAGATTAGCCGCTTGGTTGCCACTTCCCCGCAATGATTTCAGAAATTCCGAAGAAATGTTATCTCTCCCTTCTACTTAATTCATTGCAAGTCAAGCTGCATCCCCTACGTCTTCCATATCGACTACAATTTATTCGTACTCTTTAATTTTGACTCTCATGTTCTCGTAATTGCACCGAATGTTGTTTTGAGTTTTTTACGTGCGGAATCAGTCCTTCGGATAACCTATTTCTTGATTTCTTTCCATTTTTCCTGCAGCCATTTCGTATTGTCTTCTCTGCAGTTCTTATTTATTTCAGTAATATTTAAGATTCATCGGATAGTCTATCGGTAAGGCGACCGCTCGCGATAAGTGGGCAATCCGAGTTCGAGTCCCGTCCGGCACAAATTTTCATTGCCGTTATTCCATTATACGGCTGATGGTTGCCCATATTCGTAATTGCGACTACATTTGTTGTAATTCATAACGGCTTTAGAGGGACTGCGGTATCTTATTTATCCGCCGATATCGGGCGAGCGACTTTCAAGTAAAATGTCTCCCCTGTACGGGAATATACACTGACGCGCCGAAGAACCTGGTATAGGCATGCGTATTCAAATACAGAGATATGTAAACAGGCAGAACACGGCGCTGCAGTCGGCAGTGCCTATATAAGACAACAAGTGGCTGGCGCAGTTGTTACATCGGTTACTGCTGCTACAATGGCAGGTATCACCGTTTAAGTGAGTATGAACGTGGCGTTGTAGTCGGCGCACGAGCGATGGGACACATCATCTCCGAGGTAGCGATGAAGTGGGGATTTTCCCGTACGACCATCTCACGAGTGTTCCGTTGATATCAGGAATTCTGGAAAACATCAAATCTCCGACATCGCTGCAGCCGGACAAAGACCCTGCAGGAACAGAACCAATGACAACTGAAGAGAATCATTCAACGTAACCGAAGTGCGACTCTTCCGCAAATTGCTGCAGATTTAAATGCTGGGCCATCAACAAGAGTCAGCGTGCGAACCATTCAACGAAATATCATCGAAATGGGCTTTCAGAGCCGAAGGCCCACTCGTGTAACCTTGACGACTGCACGACACAAAGCTTTACGCCTCGCCTGGCCTATCCACACCGACATTGGACTGTTGATGACTGGAAACATGTTGCCTGGTTGCACGAGTCTCGTTTTAATTTGTATCGAGCGGATGGCGTGTGCGGATATGGAGACGACCTCGTGAACCCATGGACCCTGCATGTCAGCAGGGGACTGTTCAAGCTGGTGGAGGCTGTGTAATGGTGCGGGGCGTGTGCAGTTAGAGTGATATGGGACCCCTGATACGTCTAAATACAACTCTGATAGGTGAGACGTACGTACGCATCCTATCTGATCACCTGCATCCACTCATGTTCGTTGTGCATTCCACGGACTTGGGCAATTCCAGCAGGGCAGTGAGACACCCCACACGTCCAGAATTGCTACATAGTGGCTCCAGAAACGCTTTTCTGAGTTTAACCGGTTTCGCTGGCCACCAAACTCCCCAGACATGAACATGACTGGGCATATCTGGTATGCCTCGCAACGTGCTGCTCAGAAGAGATCTCCACCCCCTCGTGTTTTACGGACTTACGGACAGCCCTGTGGGATTCATGGTGTCAGTTCCCTCTAGCAATACTTCAGACATTAGTCGAGTCCGTGCTACGTAGTGTTGCGGCTCTTCTGCATGCTAGCGGGAACCGACACGATATTATGCAGGTGTATCAGTTTCTTTTGGCTCTTCAGTGTACAGAATGGATGTTCGAATACAGGTTGTAGACACTTGGTTGACGACTCGTGGACGTTCGGGTCTGCCCGTGAGTCGTGCTCAGATAGCCTAATTGTAAGGCGACCGCTCGTGGTAAGCGGGAAATCCGGGTTCGAGTTCTGGTGCAGCACAAATTTTCATTGTCACCATTCCCTTATACAGCTGATGGTAGTCCATATTCACAGCTGCGAATACGCTTCGTGTATTGTTGTTGATGTTGGTTTGCTGTTTATTCTGTTGAATGCAACAATATCACTGAACTGTTTGCAATAACTGACTCTGTGTCGTACTTTCCTATACATAAAGAATCCAACTTCCGCTAAAACATATTTTGCTCTTATCGATATTATCCTATATTCACCAGATCAGATAACGTTACCACCTTTCCATTTGACTTATCTCTCTACTGCTATATCTAGAATGAGCTTCTGCATTTCCCTTTTTCAGATTTTCTCACGTCCCTACCACGTTCACAGTTCTGACATTCCACGCTCCGACTCGTAGTACGTTATCCTTTCGACGGTTCTTCAACCTTTTTCGCGTGGTTACCTCCAGCTTGCCAATCCCCTCCAGGAGATTAGAATGGACGACTACTCCGGATTTCCTGCGGATACACATAATGTGTCTTTAACACAGTGCCATTGCCTTCTGCATCCTCATGCTGGTGATCATTATTGATGCTTTCACCATTCAGGAGCAGCTTCACACCTCAAGGGTGAGAGGTTGCTCTGAAACTGTGTCCGCTCTTTCATAGCGAAACCAGATTAATACACCAACAGTGATGTACATAGCCGGCCGGTGTGGCCGAGCGGTTCTAGGCGCTTCAGTCTGGAACCGCGCTACCGCTACGGTCACAGGTTCGAATCCTACCTCGGGCATGGATGTGTGTGATGTCCTTAGGTTAGTTAGGTTTAAATAGTTCTAAGTTCTAGGGGACTGATGACCTCAGATTTTAAGTCCCATGGTTCTCAGAGCCATTTGAACCAGTGATGTACATACCTACAACAATAGGGGAAAGTGACCTTAAATTCCCCTTGTCAAAGCTTTCAGTGGGTCAGAGAGGAGTTCAATATGCAGCAAAAAAAGTTTTTGATCATTTGCCCAACAATATAGAATGTCTGAGAGGTAGCAAATCTAATTTAAATGTTGTTCTCCAGGGAACTCTTTCTATTCCATTGAGGAATTTCTGCTTAAAACTGGTAGCCATTAAAACAATGTAGCTCCATGAGTAGGACTGAAAATAATAATCTTTTCATTAATGTTAACACCAATCATATATATATATATTCTGTAAACTGACTCGTTCAATATCATTTCGATAAAAGAATCGTTCCAATGATCTATGGAACCCACAATTAAGTAACTAGTACAGGAGGAAGTGAGAATATGTGCCTCTCAGGCACAATTAGAGCAAGCTAGAGAAGGACTGGAGAATCTATGGACGGAGAGAGTGGACAAGTGGGAACCGGCAGTTGGCTGTAAGGCCATTAGGGAGAGAGCGCGCTCCGGTGTTCCACTATGAATGACGGCAACGGCATTAGCCAGCTGTCAGAGCGTAGTGGAGAGCAGCCGCGAGTAGTTGTAGGAGTAGGTAATATGCAATATACACACACCATTCTTAGAGAACCGAAAGTAAGAAGAAGATGTTTCTGCTGCTAGGTAGCAGTCATGGGCTAGAGCAACTTGGAAGGAATATCAAGTCAATTTTTGAACCGGGTACTGGGCTCAGTAAGGTGACAGAAGTTTAGGGGCTTTTGTAAGGATTTTACTAAAGATGATCAGTTAGTGATAGTGAGAGGGAATAGGTATAGTCTTGATAGGGACTGTACTCTTGACATAGGTGATGATTTAGTTACATTTGCTACTCACATTCGGACCACTAATGTTCCGTTTGTACAGCTGCTCTGAGGTTACGATCAACCCCATGTTGACAGTCCTATGAGATGAGTTAATATACGACTAGAAAGAGCACTGATGACTGTTGACAAGGCACACATTTCGGTAGTGCCAGCTGAGGGCATCTATAACTGCGGCTACACTAGACAGAGCCTATAACTAAATAGGTTTAGCAAGGAAGGTTATAAGTGGCAGTATATTAGGTGGCTCTGGGGTCACTCAACGCTGAATTCCGATGAATAAATTTTGGTGATAAACCACAAGTATACAAATCCAAGTTGAAAGGTTTCCTTGTGACACACTCCTTCCATTATTTACAGTAGTTCCTTACTGTGACTGAGATCTTTTCCGTGTAATGGATTATTTACACTCATCAGCTAGAACATTATGACCACCTACCTAACAGCCGGTAAGTCCAACTACGGCACGAATAACAGTGGCAGCGCGTAGCGCCATGGGAGCAATGAGGTATTGGTGGGTCTCTGAAGGGAGTTAGCTGCACGTCTGTCCACACAGGTCACCTAATTCCCGTAAATTGCGGGGAGGGAAGGGATGAGCTCTGACGCCACGTTCAGTCACCTCCCAGATTTGTTTGATGGGGTTCAGATCTGGTGAGCTGGGGCGACTAGCAAATCAATTGGAACTCGCCACTGTGCACCGTGTTCCTCGAACCCGTCCATTACACTCCTGGCATTGTCACATGGCGCATTGTTGTTGTTGTGGTCTTCAGTCCTGAGACTGGTCTGATGCAGCTCTCCATGCTACTCTATCCTGTGCAAGCTTCTTCATCTCCCAGTACCTACTGCAACCTACATCCTTCTGAATCTGCTTGGTGTATTCATCTCTTGGTCTCCCTCCACGATTATTACCCTCCACGCCGCCCTCCAATGCTAAATTGGTGATCCCATGATGAATCAGAACATGTCCTACCAATCGATCCCTTCTTCTAGTCAAGTTGTGCCACAAACTTCTCTTCTCCCCAATCCTATTCAACACCTCCTCATTAGTTATGTGATCTACCCATCTAAACTTCAGCATTCTTCTGTAGCACCACATTTCGAAGGCTTCTATTCTCTTCTTGTCCAAACTATTTATCGTCCATGTTTCACTTCCATACATGGCTACAATCTATACAAATACTTTCAGAAATGACTTCCTGACACTTAAATCTATACTCGATGTTAACAAATTTCTCTTCTTCAGAAACGCTTTCCTTGCCATTGCCAGTCTACATTTTATATCCTCTCTACTTCGACCATCATCAGTTATTTTGCTCCCCAAATAACAAAACTCCTTTACTACTTTAAGTGTCTCATTTCCTAATCTAATACCCTCAGCATCTCCAGACTTAATTCGACTACATTCCATTATCCTCGTTTTGCTTTTGTTGATGTTCATCTTACATCCTCCTTTCAAGATGCTATCCATTCCGATCAGCTGCTCTTCCAAGTCCTTTGCTGTCTCTGACAGAATTACAATGTCATCGGCGAACCTCAAGGTTTTTATTTCTTCTGCATGGATTTTAATACCTACTCCGAATTTTTCTTTTGTTTCCTTCACTGCTTGCTCAATATACAGATCGAATAACATCGGGGAGAGGCTACAACCCTGTCTCACTCCATTCCCAACCACTGCTTCCCCTTCATGCCCCTCAACTCTTATAACTGCCATTTGGTTTCTGTACAAATTGTAAATAGCCTTTCATTCCCTGTATTTTACCCCTGCCACCTTCAGAATCTGAAAGAGAGTATTCCAGACAACATTGTCAAAATCTTTCTCTAAGTCTACAAATGCTAGAAACGTAGGCTTGCCTTTCCTTAATCTAGCTTCTAAGATAAGTCGTAGGGTCAGTATTGCCTCATGTGTTCCAATATTTCTACGGAATCCAAACTGATCTTCCCCGAGGTCGGCTTCTACTAGTTTTTCCATTCGTCTGTAAAGAATTCACGTTAGTATTTTGCAGCCGTGACTTATTAAACAGATAGTAATTTTCACATCTGTCAACACCTGCTTTCTTTGGGATTGGAATTATTATATTCTTCTTGAAGTCTGAGGGTATTTCGCCTGTCTCATACATCTTGCTCACCAGATGGTAGAGTTTTGTCAGGATTGGCTCTCCCAAGGCTGTCAGTAGTTCTAATGGAACGTCATTTACTCCTGGGGCCTTGTTTCGACTCAGGTCTTTCAGTGCTCTGTCAAACTCTTCACGTAGTATCATATCTCCCATTTCATCTTCATCTACATCCTCTTCCATTTCCATAATATTCTCCTCAAATACATCGCCCTTGTATAGACCCTCTACATACTCCTTCCACCTTTCTGCTTTCCCTTCTTTGCTTAGAACTGAGGATCTACACTACTGGCCATTAAAATTGCTACACTGAGAAGAAATGCAGATGATAAACGGGTATTCATTGGACAAATATATTATACTATAACTGACATGTGATTATATTTTCACGCAATTTGGGTGCATAGATCCTGAGAAATCAGTACCCAGAACAAGCACCTCATGGCCGTAATAACGGCCTTGATACGCCTGGGCATTGAGTCAAACAGAGCTTGGATTGCGTGTACAGGTACAGCTGCCCATGCAGCTTCAACACGATACCACAGTTCATCAAGAGTAGTGACTGACGTACTGTGACGAGCCAGTTGCTCGGCACCACTGACCATACGTTTTCAATTGGCGAGAGATCTGGAGAATGTGCTGGCCAGGGCAGCAGTCGAACATTTTCTGTATTCAGAAAGGCCCGTACAGAACCTGCAACATGCGGTCGTGCATTATCCTGCTGAAATGTAGGGTTTCGCAGGGATCGAATGAAGGCTAGAGCCACGGGTCGTAACACATCTGAAAAGTAACATCCACTGTTCAAAGTGCCGTCAATGCGAACAATAGGTGACCGAGACGTGTAACCAATGGCACCCCATACCATTACGCCGGGTGATAGCCAGTATGGCGATGACGAATACACGCTTCCAATGTGAGTTCACCTCGATGTCCCCAAACACGGATGCGACCATCACGATGCTGTAAACAGAACCTGGATTCATCCGAAAAAAATGACGTTTTGCCATTCGTGCACCCAGGTTCGTCGGTGAGTACACCATCGCAGGCGCTCCTGTCTGTGATGCAGCGTCAAGGGTACCCGCAGCCATGGACTCCGAGCTCGTAGTCCGTGCTGCTGCAAACGTCATCGAATTGTTCGTGCAGATGGTTGTTGTCTTGCAAACATCCCTATCTGTTGACTCAGGGATCGAGACGTGGCTGCACCCAAGATGCCTGTCATCTCGACTACTAGTGATACGAGGCCGTTGGGATGCAGCACGGCGTTCCGTATTACCCTCCTGAACCCACCGATTCCATATTCTGCTAACATTCTTTGGATCTCGACCAACGCGAGCAGCAATGTCGCGATACGATAAACCGCAATCGCGATAGGCTACAATCCGACCTTTATCAAAGTCGGAAACGTGATGGTACACATTTCTCCTCCTTACACGAGTCATCACAACAACGTTTCCCCAGGCAACGCCGGTCAACTGCTGTTTGTGTATGAGAAATCGGTTGGAAACTTTCCTCATGTCAGCACGTTGTAGGTGTCGCCACAGGCGCCAATCTTGTGTGAATGCTCTGAAAAGCTAATCATTTGCATATCACAGCATCGTCTTCATGTCGGTTAAATTTCGCGTCTGTAGCACGTCATCTTCGTGGTGTAGCAATTTTAATGGCCAGTAGTGTATATTGAGCACACACAAGCATTAGTAACCGAAAACGAATGCCACGTTTAAAATCATTTTTCATTTTTTGGGTTACATATCCCAGTTGGTAGAAATGGAGCGCTTATAGCATCACTTTGTTGTTCGTCTGTCTGTATGTTTAGACTGTCCGGTTGTAGCAGGTACTAATGTCCATGGTCCTTGGCGGTGTAAGTAATTTAAGCTTCTAAGTCAATGCAATCAAAAGATACGGTCATATATGTCACATATTTTGATACTCGCAAACGCAGTCATCAAAACCTATTGTTGACCTACGTATACACCTATCGGGTCTGGTGATCAAGCAGGAGTTCCGTCTCGTGGGCCTAAGTGGAAGGTTGCCAGTTTTCCGCATTACCCCAGTTTCTCATGCACCTGGACAGCTTTTCCTCGGTGTTGCGTTTGTCTCTGTGTGTGTCACATCGTCGTTTGGTCCGTGAACTTGGTTACTGTGTGTGTCCGTTGGTTGTGGCGTAGTCCGTTCATAATGTTGACCACGGTTACCAAGCGTGTTCCAAGAACAGCTACAGCATTTTGCCAAACCCACGTGCTCCGTTTCTGTCTGGATCCTTGGAGATTCGTGACTGATTCGTTGATAGCATTTACGTACCGTCTTATCAGATTCATACCGCCTACTTTGACTGTGATAACTACGTCTTCTTCGTTAAGCTTTGTATACCTACAAACAGATAGGTTGCTTTGCGTCATGGTTCTAAAGGTCACTTTTAGCACCATGGTTGTTCTCTTAGTATGGTGCTTCTTGCCAGTGCGGAACAAGATTATATAAATGTCCCCGTGTTCAGTATCCTAACAGTGGTTGATGAGAGTTTACTTAAGGAGGTTTTGAACCCTTATCGTGATGTGAGGGGTGTACGACGAGGGCTCTGTCCCACTTAACACCGGTTGCAGTGTTACAGCGGTATCCATTCAGTGGAGATGGTAATCAAACGTAACAGTCCTTCACATCTACAGTTCTGTGGTTACCGCATTCATGTCACGTATGGTGGACAAGTGGGGCGTAGTTTCTCTGCAGTGAAAGTAGTCGTCTTAGATCGAATTGCCCACGGCAGGTATTTGTATTTATTTGAAAAGAGTTGAAAACTGACGTTAGCTGATTTCGTTTCTCCTGCTCACGAGATTTGTGCCACTGATGAAATGGAACAACAGAGGGAAGCGCAGCTTGCTGCTCCCGAATTTCCGCCATTACCCTCATCTCCTCTAGCTTCACTGGCCAATGCGCCGTGACTGTTGCTTTACATCACGCGCAGCAGTCGTAGTGACTGTTACTTTATATCACGCGCAGCAGTCGGTGATATCGCTTCGATCGCCTTGGATGTTGAATGTAGGGCACTAACAGGATCCCTCTGTACTTTAGGTGATCCTGGAAGAGTGGGACCGTAATCTCCGTACAGTTGCGTAATGCGTCTCCGTTTTGGAGTGGTTGGTTCAACTAGCAAAGCCGAGGATCCGATGAACGTTGATCCGATTCTGCTCTGATAGAGCGCGGGAGTTTCGGAGGACGCAGGAATTTTACTCTTTTCTCTTACGTGGCCTTTATGAAGGTGCTCATCAGGCTGATCTACGGATTGCGGATGTCGGGCGTGTAAAACTTCGATTGATACGGAAGGTTTAAGGATGCTATCCAAACAACGTTCCTTGGTCGTAGGGAATGAATTGATATCATCTGATGCGACATCAGACCTTTCGTCGACGTGCGCGTATCGCATCCCTCTAGACCCAGGACGGTGATGTTGCGACGGTAGAGGAGGATATACTGCATGCTCTAGGTCAATTCTGTGTTCGGCATTATGAGATACCCGTTTTGTACATAACACTGCGTTTTTAGATGTTTTTCAACGTAACGACGTCTATGACGTTATTGTCAGGTGGCCTTCTCGTTAGTCGCCGGGGTTGGATCGTCTACCAAAGGATTTTTATGTGCGTATTTGGCCTTTGTTGAGTGCGACTCTTATATTGCTCTTGAACGATGCGTTGAGATGGAGGTTTGTGCCCGAATAGTTTAAAGTTCGTAAAATTATGTTAATTCCTCAGTTCGGGCCAGACAGCAACTGATAAATTTGGCCAGATTGCCTCATTAAATTTTGACTATAATACTGTGGCGAGGGCGATGAATAGCCGGCTGTCTGTGTTGCTAGAGAATGTTGTCACTGACCATCGACGTTGTATTCCTGATCGTACTATACTGACTCCAGTAGCTGAATGTCGTGATATCATATCGGTGACCGCTGTTTCTTCTATTTCTGATGCTCTGGCTTTTTTGGATTTTGACAAGGTGTTCAACCAGTTCAGCCATTGGTTCCTGTTGCGAGTACTGGAAACCGCTGGGTTCACAATATACGAGCATTTGTCTGTTGGTATCTAAGCTTCGGGCGGCTGTCAGCGACCAACTGACAAGCCCGATTATCAACCCTAGGGTTTCCTTGGGGAAGTCCGTGTTCAATGTCGTTTGTTATATCACTTCAGCCCCTCCTTCGAAGTATCGCCTCTCATTTATAAGCGTGGACACTCTTGTGCAGCCGGCCGCGGCGGTCTAGCGGTTCAGGCGCTCAGTCCGGAACCGCGGGACTGCTACGGTCGCAGGTTCGAATCCTGCCTCGGGCATGGATGTGTGTGATGTCCTTCGGTTAGTTAGGTTTAAGTAGTTCTAAGTTCTAGGGGACTGATGACCACAGCAGTTAAGTCCCATAGTGCTCAGAGCCATTTGAACCATTTTTGAACTCTTGTGCAGGACGATATGGGTGTGCGCATATGTGGACAACGTTGGATGCCTTTTGCCTTGTGTCTGGCGCTCGCATCAACGAAGACAAATGCAAGTTGATGAAATTACGGTTTTTGATAATGCAGTCATTTTGTGGGCAACCGTGGTCGATAGACACAAATCTTTGGGAATCATAATTTATTGTCCTCGTCTCCAAATAGCTACACTTCATTAGAGATCGATTATGGAAGACATACTGGGTGCACTTCTGGAACTTGAATGGCGTCCCCTTAATGTGGTTGAAAGTTCGGATCGTGGATACCTACATCTTGTGCTAAGCATATTACAGCTCTCGAATCTTACCCATTCCCGCGACGATGTCTAGGAAACTAAAACAGCTGTCTAGTTGTTTTTTATGGAAACATCACAAATTTTCCTTTATGATATGAGTAGGTTGCGTTTGCGTGTTGCCTCAGGGGTTTGGGACTTCCCTACAATGAAAGGAAAATGTCTGTGCTATTTGTTCGACGCACAGTGTTGACTATCTCTCACACAATCCACACACTCACGTTTCCCTTATTTTACTGTCTGCGGGCGGGAAGTCTGGACCCGCGTTTCGATATCGGTCGATTGAATTTCCCGTTAAAAAACGTACATAAATTTTTGGAGGCCGGCATCCCACTGCTGCAGTATCTCACAAACACATTTTTGTTAATTTGCATGGGAGGGATTGACTGCACCACGCCTGTTGAGCGGGCATCATCACAAACGTCTTGGAAGACCGTCTCTTTTTCATAGTAGCCTTCCTGTTCCCAATGGCAGTGGCATCCTCTTGGTATCAAATGGTACATAACTTATTATCCACCAATGAGCGTCTGTTTCGTATTGGACTTAGTGTCACGGATCAGTGCAGTTGCTGTCTCGCGATAGACCAGCTACAACATAGACTGACCTGTCATAATCACCTAGCGGACTGGCACTGGCTTAAAAGACGATTAGCGTTTCTAGCTTGGTCCATTGACACTGCCCTTTCGGCGGATATCCTGTTCCTTCCAGCCTCCTACTACGTTCCGATGGCATAGTCAAATACAATTATTCGTACAATTTGTGAGATATGGACGCAATGGCTTTCACATCTGAACTGTCTTCTCAAGCCCAGGGTATTAAACAGACATTCTAGATAGATATGAATGTGGCCCTGTAGGGTAGCTAATATTAAGTGTGGGTCATAACAAATTAATTAGAATTGCTGCTGTCACGTAACTAGAATGCATGAATTAATAAAAGTGAAAGTTTGGGATCTATTCTAGAAAGACAAAACAGCTGTTCCCTTTTTCATTCTACATATAATTTATCAACTATGCTTTCAGGGGTCAAGTGATACACAACAGTCATGTTCAATTACTTTCAACACTCAATAACAAAATATTTAACTCTTGGACATACTGAATTGAAAATTATTAAATTGTTATCTCTACAAATGAAAATGTTATCACAGGCAAGAATGATCGAAAATCTTCATCTATTAAATTTACTACTACGATATTGTAGCTGGTCAATGCACTAAGTTGGTGGAGAATAAATTTACCTTTTAAACCAATGAAAAAACTCTCATCTACTCAAAGTGAGGGTAGGTTAGTATCCTAGCTTTTGATATTCAATAGTCAAGGGAGCAAAATCTCGACTCAACTATTTACTGTGGCCTAATGCACAATGGTACTTTACCAATTGGGATCTGCAACGGCGCTGTCTCCATGCTGGATCTGAAACACTAATTCCCTACTCTGGGCTTGACTGAATTCATTCAGTCTCAACTTTCCTGTGTTCCTTAGAACGTTAATGTTTCCCTAGCGAACTAATGGCTATTGCACACTCACGAAGGGTTGGAGCGACGTGCACAGTTTCATTGCCCACAAAAATTCCCACAGGACTAATTAACTACCTCTTTGCTATCTGTCACCACGATACGTGAAGCATATCGTCCACACTTCGCAGATCCAAAGCTCTCAACGCCCTAGTTATTTTCCACACGCTTGTGCGGTCCTCTGTGAGACGAAAGACATCTAGAAATTTTTAGTTCTCAAAATGCTTTTATATAATGGAGATATCCCCACCATATCGCGTTTGCGTTGCCCAGTATGGCTTCAGCCAACTGTCATCTCATTAGAGGTGAATTTTTATATTTCTTGCCAGGTCGCCGCTAGTCCTGTTAGAGCCATGCAGCCACTTACCCTCGGTCCCGGCCATATTTACGTTAAAAGGAATAATGTATTGTTCTGTTCTTATCCCTTTCTGCACTGAAGCTCGGCGTTCTTTTGTTAAGTGAGGTTTTCCAATGTCATTAACCACCTGCTCGGTTCGTCTCCAAAATGCGTTTCACTTTAACTTATTTATGCATGCCTCTGTCCTTATATTGGTAGATATTGTTTTGTTAGTTTTCGGTACATGAGATTACTGCAATTGCTTTTTGTTGATAATGTAGTTTTCTGAGGATCACATAATGTATTGTACTGTCGTTATGGACCGAGCTCATGTAAGGTCCACAAAATCCGGACGCCTTACACAATTGTATGGCTGTTGGCACACTGTGTTCGTTAGATTGTAGATGGAGGGAGGAATATGGACCCACTCGCCTTCCACTAATATATGGCCACTGAATGCTGGAAGCATATGCACCTGCCACAGTATCCTGACTTTTTCGTGTACCGGTATTTCGCATCAAGGTATCGTCTGAGTTAGCCGGCCCTCATGGCATTCTAACCAAGGCCCATTTTGAGGTGCATTGTTTTGCATTTTATTTCATTTATGTGGTCCAGTTGGTGCTGTTTTAAAAAATTTGAAAAAAGAGACGTGGTTAACGTTGCATGATATGAGTATAGAGTCACGGGTTAGGGTACACCCCATGCCAAAAATTTCTAAACCGTGTTACAAAATAAATAAATAAAAATTGTAGCAAGCAACCGACTAACTCCGACTTTCGGTTTATTCTTTTTGAGTAGCAAGTGAATTAGTGGGAAGAAAAAAATCGGTTGAACGTATGGCTAGAATCTGAAAGTTGAAAAAAAAAAGCGGTAATGTGCGTGGCTGGACATCAGAGACCACGGGCGTCGGGCCAACAATTTTATGGTCTTCGTTTTAACCCGGTCTTCACCTTTCAACAATGTGAGGAGAAGCCAGAAACAACACGTGGTTCTGATTTCATGTTAACTGGTAGGTCCGCTTTCCCCGCCTGGATAACTGTGGTAGGTTAGGGATACACAAGTCTGCAAAGTGGTGTCCAATAGAAAGAAATGCGTGAGGCCTTTGCGCCACACGAAATTATTATTGTTATTATTGTTATTATTATCTATACATAACTAAGTTTACACGGAACGCTTAGAGCGTAAGTCCTATTCTCACTTGTTCGATTTTGTTTCATCCAATTATTCTTAGGAATGACATAAAACTGAGTCCTAAATTATTATCGATATTAAAGCTCACGGTCACACAGCGAACCACTATTTTTCACTGAAAACGATTCAAAATCTACTCTCAGAAACCCTCAGTACATTGCTAATTCTAATGTAACTTTGTATTTAAAGGTCGACCACCGATAAGAAATCACATTCACGCAAACAGCATTCTATTCACTCAAAAACACAGTGGCAACTCAGTATGTTATGGCAGTGGTGGGCTACGGAGGGTCAGTTGTGACGACAGTGCCGCAGCTTGCTGTTACACACACACTTCGAGACCCTATGTGTATTCTAATACCGTGGATGTAAGATTTCTCCCTGAGACCATAGATACAGAAAGACCGCACATGGCCCTATATCTAGCGTGTTAAGATTTGAAACCATGTCACGTGACGACGGACAAAAATCTGAGTTCCTGTCATTATGCACTACACACAGTTACAGTTTTTCTCATTTACAGCTGAAAGCTGTTGTATTAGTTTCACAGATATAGCAGTACAATTAACCTAATTTCTCCGTGGAACGTTTGACTTTGTTGGTGGAGCCACAACCACACCTCTGCTTGCACCGCTTCATCACTGTCAAAGTGAAGTCTTCGAAAGTATTCTTTAAGTCTTGGAAACAGATTA
This sequence comes from Schistocerca serialis cubense, assembly GCF_023864345.2. Taxonomy (NCBI): domain Eukaryota; kingdom Metazoa; phylum Arthropoda; class Insecta; order Orthoptera; family Acrididae; genus Schistocerca; species Schistocerca serialis. The sequence continues at coordinate 696,751,670 of NC_064640.1, read as the reverse complement.
TAATCGGATGGGGCCAAATCGGGACAGTATGGAGAATGTTCGATGACAATGAACCCAAGGCGTCAGATTGTTGCAGACGTCGCAGCCCTTGTGTGTGGTCTGACATTGCCATGCCACGGGAGAGGATTCTCCATGAGTGGACGAACTCTTCGAATTCGAAACTCGATTACAGCAAGCTGTTTCTCACGCGCCGACATGGTTATGTCATACACCGCCATGTTACACACTACAATTGGGAGCTCTCTAGCGGCTGAGAGCTGTAAATATGTAAACACGGAGAAAGAAGAAAGATGTAGAATCTTAATAACGTTTGTTTTATTCAAAAGGCTTTAAGCGTTTTCACATAAACAGTTCGGAGGCATTACTTTTCAGCATGCCCTCGTATATTTGAAAACATGTATTATACAAAACTCTTGTAGTACGTTAGATATTAACATTCTGTCGTTTCAAAATCTTAGTCATTCATCGAGTTTTGGATTTAAAGACCAAAGTATTAATACAAGATAGATACAAGATGTTCGTAATATATACACACAAATAAATACTCTCATATACCGGGTGATCAAAAAGTCAGTATAAATTTGAAAACTGAATAAGTCACGGAATAATGTAGCTAGAGAGGTACAAATTGACACACATGCTTGGAATGACATGGGGTTTTATTAGAACCAAAAAAAAAAATACAAAATTTCAAAAAATGTCCGACAGATGGCGCTTCATCAGATCAGAATAGCAATAATGAGCATAAGAAAGTAAGACAAAGCAAAGATGATGATCTTTACAGGAAACGCTCAATATGTCTACCATCATTCCTCAACAATAGCTGTAGTCGAGGAATAATGTTGTGAACAGCACTGTAAAGCATGTCCGGAGTTACGATGAGGCATTGGCGTCGGATGTTGTCTTTCAGCATCCCTAGAGCTGTCCGTCGATCACGATACACTTGCGGCTTCAGGTAACCCCAAAGCCAATAATCGCACGGAGTGAGGTCTGGGGACCTGGCGGCTGAGCACACGATCGTCACCAAACGACGCGCGCAAGAGATCTTTCACGCGTGTAGCAATATAGGGTGTAGCGCCATCCTGCATAAACATCGTACGTTCTAAGAGGTGTTTATCAGCCAGGCTGGGGATGATGCGATTCTGTAACATATCGGCGTACCTCTCACCCGTCACGGTGGCAGTTACAAAACCAGAATCACGCATTTCCTCGAAGGAAAAAGGCCCGATAATGGTAGATGTGGTAAATCCAACCCATACCGTGACTTTCTCGTCGTGCAATGGAGTTTCCACGACAGTTTAGGATTTTCGGTAGCCCAAATTCTGCAGTTGTGGGCGTTGACAGACCCTCGGAGCGTGAAATGAGCTTCGTCGGTCCACAATACGTTACCCAACCAATCGTCATCTTCAGCCATCTTTTGAAACGCCCACCCCGCAAATGCTCTCCGCTTCACTAAATCGCGAAGTAACAGTTCATGATGCCGATGGATTCTGTACGGATAGCATCGGAAGGTACGCCTAAGTGCCAACCAAACAGTGGTGTATGGAATGCCGGTGCGACGTGCGACTGCACGAGCGCTGATTTCCCCGTGCATAGACGAACCCGCTACAGTCTCCATTTCATCCTGAACTGTCTCAGCAGCATTACGCCTTGTGCTCGGTCGGCCACTCCGGGGTCTATCGTCTAAACAACCCGTGGCTTCGAACTTCGAAATCATTCTCGCCACAGCTGCATTTGTCAACGGATCTTTACACGTTCGAATCCCCTTCCTATGGCGATAGGATCGTAACGCTGAACTAGCACATTCTCCATGCTGATAATACAGCTTCACTAAAAGCGCCTTTTCAGGAAAGTCAACATGCTGCGACTGCTGGCGCATCTGATTCTCTCTCTCATTACAGCTCCTTTTATACGCGATTGTCATGCGCAGTCACTGAGGTTTTGCTGTCCAGCACCATCTGTCAGACATTTTGTGAACTTTGATTTTTTTTTGTTCTAGTAAAACCCCATGTCATTCCAAGCTTGTGTGTCAATTTTTACCTCTCTATCTACATTATTCGTGGTTTATTAATTTTTCAAATTTATACTGACTCTTTGATCAATCTGTAGAAGACCATTGGTATCTAGTTGGTAATGGTATCACTCCTTACTTCAGCGTGTAAATTCATGGTCTTTATGTCGCAAAATGTGTTCACAATTTTTTTTCCTACTTTTGAAATAAATTTATCTATGGAACTAAATATTAATGTGACTCCTTTCACGTATCTTTCGGTGTAGCCAAATGCTGCATAACATTTCACCGTTTTAGGGGAGACTTCTTTACTGAAAATGCTGTATTTGAGAGAACCTGAACAGTACTCCAGAAGTTGTCGGCAAATGGATGCTGCCAGTAGTCAGCTGATCGAGATGTTGGTTTCAGAATAATGACGTCATACGCGGATCTTATCATGTATGGTGTAAGCGTTCTCCCACATATCGGACCATCAGCGGCTGTTGCGTTGGTAACGCAGGGTGCAGAGCGCAGGCCAGGCAGAGAACGCAACGGGCGCTCGGCGCGTTAGCTTTTTTACGACTCCGGCCTCCTTTCTGCGGAGCGCAACACGTGCTCCCGTGCTGCGGCAAACACTGCAACCAGTCGTAAATATTACGACCCTCAAATAATGAACAACTCGTTCCTCTGCAGCCAGCAGAATTTCCGCTGCAAACAACGTTAATAGGCATGAAGCACACGGCCTAATGGGAAATTCGCGTCCCGCTTCTGTGGTACAGACTCACAATTTTACGGCCTCTCTTGCTGTGAAAACATGTTACCCACCTGGCTCGGCCGTAAATTTTACTTCCCTTAAGCAAATAAGAAGCTGACCTATTGATTGCATGCTGCCCTCATACACCGATAATACATTTCTTACGACGACTCACTACTTAACAACCGATTTGATTTTCACCAAGGTGTGCAGCCATCCACAATAAGATCTTTTGTGGTTTTCCCGAAACTAATTCGAAAAGTTGCTGGGATGCTTCCTTTGAATACAGCACGGAGATCTTTGAAAATCGTGAGCTGATGTAATTAATGAAATAGAATATCTGCCAAAAATGATACATCTAGATTCGAGGGATGGTTACGTCATAATGGCCAAATGTAGGGAACTAACAACTCTTTTGTTGGCATATCAAGTGGTGGCTGCTACTGTCCCGTCTCAATGAAACTCCATAATCTTTTTAAATTTCACTTCTTTCTCATGTTTGCTGTCCGTAGGTTAAATACTTAGTGGTAGGGAATTTCGGTTAATTATTAATAGTTGCTTTTCATTTACGGACTTGTGTGTGACACCCAAAGACAGTGAACTGTTAGTGTTTGTAAATGAGAAAATCGTGAAGCTATTATCAGAAAGTATTTAATTAATATCATGCATAATAGTATGAAATCAGTTTAGCATCACAATTAACTTTTTTTGTGAAATCATGAATTTTATTATATGACCAGTGCTAACCACCTCTAATGTAACAATAGTACCAGTGAAACTAAATGGTAAATCTAAAATAAAACCTGTGCTGACATGTTAAATGAAGCTATCTGGGTAAGTAATATTACACTGTCTTTACAGTTATTCTCCGAGATAATTAAGAATTAAAGAATTTTTTTTAAATGGGCATTAATGTGGAGACTTACAGCTAGGAGAAAAAGCTACTTAATAAGTAATATAAAGTTATAATTACACACATCAAAAAAGTTTTGCACCACCCCGGTTCCCAGAACTTCAGAAGACAGACGTTGACTGTGGATATTGTATCCCAGATACACTCCCTTTGACTGTTCAGAGATGTCACAAAACCCGTCCAAAGATGTAAACAACTATGCATGAACAGCTCCTATTAGACGGAGGGGGTCCGACAGCCGATCAGTTCCAGTCATTCCACCAGGAAGGAGGTACACGACTCGTCTTGTCTGTAATTCAACCATGCCTTGACGATCAATACCGCGGTTCGACCGCGTCGCATTGTTACTTTGTGCCAGGAAGGGTTCTCAACAAGGGAAGTGTCCAGGCTTCTCGGAGTGAACCGAAACGATGTTGTTCGGACATGGAGGAGATACAAAGAGACAGGAACTGTCGATGACATGCCTCGCTCAGGCCGTCCAAGGGCTACTACTGCAGTGGGTGACCGCTACCTACGGATTATGGCTCGAAGGAACCCTGACAGTAACGCGACCATGTTGAATAATGCTTTTCATGCAGCCACAGGACGTCGTGTTACGACTCGATCTGTGCGCAGTAGGCTGCATGATGCGCAACTTCACTCCCGACGTCCATGGCGAGGTCCATCTTTGCAACAACGACACCATGCAGCGCAGTACAGATGGGCCCAACGACATGCCGAATCGACCGCACTGGATTGGCATCACGTCCTCTTCACCGATGAGTGTCGCATATGCCTTCAACCAGACAATCGTCGGAGACGTGTTTGGAGGCAACTCGGTCAGGCTGAACGCCTTAGACACACTGTCCAGCGAGTGCAGCAAGGTGGAGGTTCCCTGCTGTTTTGGGGTGGCGTTATGTGGGGCTGACGTACGCATCTGATGGTCATGGAAGACGCCGTAACGGCTGTACGATAGGTGAATGCCATCCACCGACCGATAGTGCAACCATATTGGCAGCATTTTGGCGAGACATTTGTCTTCATGGACGGTGATTCGCGCTCCCCATCGTGCAAATCTAGTGAATGACTTCTTTCAGGGTAACGACATCGCTCGACTAGAGTGGCCAGCATGTTCTCCAGACATGAGCCCTATCGAACATGCCTGGGATAGATTGAAAAGAGCTCTTTATGGACGGCGTGACTCACCAACCACTCTGAGGGATGCACGCCGAAACGCCGTTGAGGAGTGAGACAATGTGGACCAGCATGCGTCAATGCAAAAGGACGTGCTACTGGGTATTAGAGGTACCGGTGTGTACAGCAATCTGGACCACAACCTCTGAAAGTCTCGTTTATGGTGATACAACATGCAGTATGTGATTTTCATGAGCAATAAAGAGTGCGGAAATGTTGTTTATGTGATATCTATTCCAATTTTCTGTACAGGTTCCGGAACTCTTGGAACAAGGTGATGCAAAACTTTTTTTATGTGTGAAGAGGCAAGTCACATTTGTTTCTTTGGGAACACAGGTATGAAGCAATGACAAGTATTTAAGTAGGCTATCTACATTGTTGCATAACTTGGCAGATATTTATGAAACTCTCTTGAGAAGCTTAGGGGTCATGTGTATCGCGTATTGTTTGAAATGTGATTTGAGTTGAAATGAGGTTAATTTTAATTTGGGTGTAACAGGCATAAATGCAGATATTTCTATTGGTAACTGAGGATGGTGTACTAAACAACATAACATTAGTATTTAAGTTATTTGCAGACTAATAATTATAGCTATTAGAAATAGAATGTTTTTAGGTTGGGTAGTACCTCCCAGTACCCGTGGCCATGACAAGCCATTAGTGCTTGTTTCCGCTGGGCAGTAGGACAGGTGTTGCAGTACGGTGCGTGGACGCAAAATGGTTAGCCTATACCGACAAGCGTAGCGCAGATCTGATAGTAAAGTTTGTGACGTGTTTGTGGGAAGACTCTTCGACAAGAGAAGAAACGAGCAACACATTGAGGTGTGTTCATATTAAGGTACCACAAATACAATTATCTGATTTATACTTGTTACACCATCTATAAGACATGAGTTACGTAATAAATTCGCCATCACAATGATGATAAAAAATTAAACTTAAAAATCATTGATTTTGAATATTACTAAACATTTCAGCTGTTAATGGCTGCAATCAAAGAAAGCTACAGCTTTCCGGCACTTTGTTTAACGTTCATAGTGCATACAGTTTCCATTTCCATGTCGCTCATTCCTAAAAATATTCCCTCAAAAATAAATCAAAATTAGTAAATGGTAGTACGACGTTATTTAGATGCATAACAAAAGATTATTTACGAGTTTTACTGATAAAAGTAGGAACAGCTGAATGATGAGACACTGACATTGCGTCACTATTATGAAGAATCAAGAAAGTATTATAAGAAAGAGTAACAATAATAAAAATAATAATGACGAAGACGATGACGACTTACGTCTGGTTGTTGTGGTGAAGTGTACTTCTAATTTTATTCTTGTGTATATATTAGTAGTAATGGTTTGGATGCGAAACTGAGGACTAAATTCTGCCAGGAATGCACACCGTGAGAATAATAAAGAGAGTCCAGGGTTAAGAAAATCTATCAATAATCCATAGAACAGTAATCCAAAACGTACTCCAGTCGAAATCCAATAAACAGTCATGTCCCGAAAGTACGCGTGCACGAGGTAAATATGGTTCAAATGGCTCTGAGCACTATGGGACTTAACATCTTAGGTCATCAGTCCCCTAGAACTTAGAACTACTTAAACCTAACTAACCCAAGGACATCACACACATCCATGCCCGAGGCAGGATTCGAACCTGCGACCGTAGCAGTCGCGCGACTCCGGACTGAGCGCCTAGAACCGCGAGACCACCGCGGCCGGCAGCGAGGTGAATGCTTCAGCACACTGTATTTGGAAGTGTGTTGCAGCAGCCCGGCAGCTAGGTTTTATCTCAAGCTAGACGTCCCCAGCCAGGTTCGAGAGACGGCCCGCTGTCACCTGTTAGTGGCCTCCGGAGGTGTTTGTGGCGGACATTCCACGGTATCGGCCTCGCTGTCGGATGTTAGACATATAGCAGGAAGTCTATGGATGCTGTTTTTGTTTATTTTTCATATTAACGACCCGGCTGATAATGTTAAGACTGAGCTAACACCTTTTGCAAATGACGCAGTTATCTATAATGAAGTACTGTCTGAAAAGAGTTGCACAGATACCCAAGTAGATCCTGATAAGATGTGTAAATGTTGCAAATATTGGAAATTTATTTCAAACGTAGATAAATTTAAAATTTTGCGCTTCACAAAGTCAATGAATTACAATTGGAATACGTCAGTTCATACAAATACCTGGGTGAAGCGATTTGTATGGATATGTAACGAAACGATCACATTGGCTCAGTCGTAGATAAAGCATTGGAGGATACTGGAAAAACACAGTCAGCCTATAAAGGTGACTGCTTGCGCAACATGTGCGTAAAATCTTAGAATATGGCTCTAGGATGAAGACAGTTCCATATAGTAATAAGAGAGAACATTAAATGAATTCAAAGAAGAGCAGCACGAATTATAACAGGTTTGTCTGACTAACGAGGGAGTTTCACGACAATTCTGAAAAACCTAAATTGAAAGATGCTTGAACATGGATGTAAAGTGTCTTGCGATACATCTACATCTACATCTACATGGCTACTCTGCAATTCACACTTAAGTGCTTGGCAGAGGGTTCATCGAACCATTTTCATACTGCTCCTGTACCATTCCACTCTCGAATGACGCGTGCGGATAAGGAACACCTAAAACTTTCCGTTCGAGCTCTGATTTCTCTTATTTTATTATGATGATCATTTCTCCTTACGTAGGTGGGTGTCAACAAAATATTTACGCATTCGGAAGAGAAAGTTGGTGATTGAATTTTCTTAAATAGATCTCCCCGCAAAGAAAACCGCCTTTGTTTCAGTGACTGCCACCCCAACTCGTGTATTATATCAGTGACACTCTCACCCCCCCCCCCCCAAAAATTGCGCGATAACATGAAACGAGCTGCCCTTATTTGCACCTTTTCGATGACCTCCGTCAATCCTACCTGGTAAGGATCCCAATATTCCAGCAAAGGACGGACAAGTGTAATGTAGGCTGCCTCTTTAGTGGGTTTGTCGCATCTTCTAAGCGTTCTGCCAACAAAGCGCAGTCTTTGTTTCGTCTTCCCCACAGTATTATATATGTGGTATTTCCAGTTTAAGTTACTCGTAATTCCGAGGTATTTTGTCGAACTGACAGCCCTTAGATTTGTGAGATTTATCGTATACCCAAAGTTTATCGGATTTCTTTTAGTACCCATGTGGATGACCTCTCACTTTTCTTTGTTTAGTGCTGATTGCCACTTTTTGCACCATACAGAAATTCTCTCTAGATCATTTTGCAATTGGAACTGATCGTCTGATGATTTTACTAGACGGTAAATTACAGCGTCATCTGAAAATAATCCAAGGGGGCTGCTCAGATTATCACTCAGATCATTTATATAAATCAGGAACAGCAGAGGGCCTATGACACTACCTACCGGAACGCCAGATATCACTTCTGTTCTACTCTGTGATTTACCGTCTATCACTACGAACTGTGACCTTTCTGAGAGGAAATCACGAATCCAGTCACACAACTGAGACGATACTCCATATGCACGCAATTTGATTAATAGTCGCCTGTGAGGAACGGTATCAAAAGCCTTCTGGAAATCTAGGAACATGGAATCGATCTGAGATCCCTCGTCGACAGCACTCATTACTTCATGGGAATAAAGAGCTAGCTGTGTTGCACAAGAACGATATTTTCTGAATCCATGTTGGTTATGTATCAATAAGACATTTTCTTCAAGGTGATTCATAATGTTCGAGTACAGTATATGGTCCAAAATCCTACTGCAAATTGAGGTCAGTGATATGGGTCTGTAATTCAATGGATTACTCCTATTTCCCTTCTTGAATATTGGTGTGACCTGTGCAACTTTCCAGTCTTTAGGAACAGACCTTTCGTCCAGTGAGCGGTTGTATGTGATTGCTAAGAAAGGCTCTATTGTGTCTGCATACTCTGAGAGGAACTTGATCGGTATACCATCTGGACCGGAAGACGTGCCTTTCTTAAGTGATTTGAGTTGTTTCGCAACGCCTAAGATATCTACTTTTATGTCACTCATGCTGACAGCTGTTCTGGTTTCGAATTCTGGAATATTTACTTCACCTTCTTTCGTGAAGGAATTACAGAAAACTTTTTTTAGTAACTCCGCTTTAGTGGCACCATCATCGGTAACATTTCCATCGCTATCGCGAGTTACGGTATTGACTGTTTTTTGACACTGGTGTACTTTACATACGACCAGAATCTCTTTGGGTTTTCTACCATATTTTGAGACAATTTTTAATTGCGGAAACTATTAAAAGCATCTCGCATTGACGTCCGCACAAGATTTCGAGCTTCCGTGAAACTTAGCCAGTTTTGGGAATTTTACGTTCTTCTGAATTTGGCATGCTTTTTTCGTTGTTTCTGCAACAGTGTTCTGGCGTGTTTTGTGTACCATGGTGGATCAGTCCCGTCTCTTACTAACTTATGCGGTATGAATCTATCTATTGCTGTCGATACTGTACCTTCGAATTTGAGCCATATCTGGTCTACACTTACATAATTAGCGTGGAAGACATGGAGACTCTCTCTTAGGAAGGCATCAAACGAATTTTTATCTCCTGTTTTAAATAGATATATTTTGCGTTTATTTGTAATGGTTTTGGTTGATATGGTTTTGAGCCTAGCTACAATGACCTTGTGTTCACTCATACCTGTATCCGTCATGACGCTCTTTATTAGATCAGGATTATTTGTGGCTAAGAGGTCAAGTGTGTTTTCGCAACCATTTACAATTCGCGTGGGCTCATGAACCAATTGTCCAAAGTAATTCGCAGAGAAAGCATTTAGTACAATTTCGGAAGATGTTTTCTGTCTACCACCGACTTTGAATATCTATTTTCGCCAACAAATCGAGGGTAGATTGAAGTCTTCACCAATTATAACTGCATGAGTGGGGTACTTATTTGTAATGAGATCCAAGTTTTCTTTGAAGTATTTAGCTATTATATCATCTAAGTCGGGGGGGTCGGTAGAAGGAGCCAGTTGTTATTTTGGTACGGTTGTTGAGTATAACCTTTACCCACAGTAATTCGCAAGAATTACACTACTGGCCATTAAAATTGCTACACCAAGAAGAAATACAGATGGAAAATGGGTATTCATTGAACAAATATATTATACTAGAACTAACACGTGATTACATTTTCACGTGGTTTGGGTGCATAGATCCTGAGAAATCAGTACCCAGAACAACCACCTCTGGCCGTAACAACGGCCTTGATACGCCTGGGCATTGAGTCAAACAGAGCTTGGATGGCGCGTACAGGTACAGCTGCCCATGCAGCTTCAACAGGATACCACAGTTCATCAAGAGTAATGACTAGCGTATTGTGACGAGCCAGTTGCTCGGCCACCATTGACCAGACGGAGAGAACTGGAGAATGTGCTGGCCAGGGCAGTAGTCGAACATTTTTGTATCCAGAAAGGCCCGTACAGGACCTGCAACATGCGGCGTGCATTATCCTGCTGAAATGTAGGGTTTCGCAGGTATCGAATGAAGGATAGAGCCACGGGTCGTAACACATATGGAAAGCAACGTCCACTGTTCAAAGTGCCGTCAGTGCGAACAAGAGGTGACCGAGACGTGTAACCAATGGCACCCCATACCATCACGCCGGGTGATACGCCAGTATGGCGATGACAAATACACGCTTCCAATGTACGTTCACCGTGATGTAGCCAAACACGGATGCAACCATCATGATGCTGTAAACAGAAGCTGGATTCATACGAAAAAATTACGTTTTGCCATTCGTGCACCCAGGTTTGTCGTTGAGTACACCATTGCAGGCGCTCCTGTCTGTGATGCAGCGTCATGGGTAACCGCAGCCATGGTCTCCGAGCTGATAGTCCATACTGCTGCAAATGTCGTCGAACTGTTCGTGCAGATGGTTGTTGTCTTGCAAACGTCCCCATATGTTGACTCAGGGATCTAGACGTGGCTGCACGATCCATTACAGTCATGCGGATAAGATGTCTGTCACCTCGACTGCTAGTGATACGAGGCCGATGGGATCCAGCACGGCGTTCCGTATTACCCTCCTGAACCCACCGATTCCATATGCTGCTAACAGTCATTAGATCTCGACCAACGCGAGAAGCAATGTCGCGATATGATAAACCGCAATCGCGATAGGCTACAATCCGACCTTTATCGACGTCGCAAACGTGATGGTACGCATTTCTCCTCCTTACACGAGGTATCACAACAACGTTTCACCAGGCAACGCCGGTCAACTGCTGTTTGTGTATGATAAATCGGTTGGAAACTTTCCTCATGTCAGCACGTTGTAGGTGTCGCCAGCGGCGCCAACCTTGTGTGAATGCTCTGAAAAGGTAATTATTTGCATATCACAGCATCTTCTTCCTGTCGGTTAAATTTCGCGCCTGTAGCACGTCATCTTCGTGGTGTAGTAATTTTAATGGCCCGTAGTGTATAACCTTTACCCATAGGAATTCGCAGGAATTACTACTTACAAAATTTCAGGAACCAGCAGTAAGTGAAGAATCTACAAAAATTCTTCAGCCTCCTACGTATCACTGCCATATGGAACGCAAAGACAAGATTAGACTAATTACAGAATGCTCAGGGTCATTTAAGCAGTCATTCCTCCAATACTCCATACGTGGTTGAAACTCGAAAAATGCTAACATATACTACCTATGCCATGCCCTTCACAGTAGTTTGCAAAGTATGTACACTTTAAGACAAAAAAAGAAGAAAAAGAAGGCACAAGGAAGGAATTATCTGAATGCGTCGGTAATCAGTAGATGTGACGTACATGTACAGATAAACAAATGACTACAGTTTCAGAAAAATCGGATGATTTATTCGAGGGAAAGAGTTTCACAAATTGAGCAAGTCAATAACGCACTGGTTTAGCTCTGGTCCTTATGCGAGCAATTATTCGGCTTGGCATTGATCGATTGAGTTGTTGGATGTCGTGCCAAATTCCAGTTGGTGGTTAACGTGTCAAAATGCCGGAGGGACCTGCCAGTAATGCTCCAAACATTCTCAATCTGAGAGAGATCCGGCGAACTTGCTGGCCAAAGCCGGGTTTGGCAAGCAAGAACACAAGCAGTGAAAACTCTCCCCGTGTGCGGACGGGCATTATGTTGATGAAATGAAAGCCCAGAATGGCTTGCCATGAAAGGCAATAAAACGGGGAGTAAAATGTCTTCGACGTACCGCTGTAGTGAATGGTGTCGCGGATGACAACCAAAGGGTTCTTCTATGAAAAGAAATACCACTGTTAGTTGTTGGGCCGTATGGCGGGCGAAAGTCAGACTGGCACCCCATCTCTGTCCAGGACGCCTCCAGATACGTCTTCACTGGTCACTGGGGCTCAGTTCGAAGCGGGACTCATTACTGAAAACTACCACCACAGCCAATGAGATTCCAGCCGAAGACTTGTCAGCGGTGGGATACCTGACTGTCGCACGCCGACAATCAGGAGCTATGGTCTGGGGTGCCATTTCTTTCCATAGGAGGACTCCCTTGGTTGTCATCCGCGACACTCTTAGAGCACAGCTGTACGTCGACGACATTTTACGCTCCGTTTTGTTGCCCTTCATGGGAAGCCATCCTAGGCCTACTTTTCTCTAAAATATTGCCCGCCAGCACACGGCGAGGCTTCCTATTGCTTGTCTTCATGCTTGGAAAACCCTACCTCGGCCAGGAAAGTCTCTGGATTTCTCCCCAACTACGAACTTTTGGTGCATTATAGACAGGGCCCTCCAATCATCTCGGGATGTTGATGATCTAATGAGTCAATTGGAGAAAATTTGGCACTATATCCCTCAGAAGGACATCCGATAACTGTATCAATCAATGACAAGCCGAATAACTGTTTGCGTAAGGCCCAGAGGTGGACCGGCTCGTTATTGACTTGTCTAGTTTACGAAGCTTTTTCTCTTCAATAAGTCACCCAATTCTTCTGACATTGTATTCACTTGTTTGTCTTTACATATACATCACATCTGATGATTTTTGTCCCTTTCTGATAATTCCTTCATTGTGTGTCGTTTTCTTTATCTGTGTGTGTAGATAGTATTACATTTTTTTCTGTCATTCACTCTGCGTCTTCTGGACACAGGTACATTACTGATGTATCAGACTTTCGACCACATTATGTACCATGTGAGAGCATCTCACAATTTTACTGATCCATTTCCTTGGTGTACGCAACTTTTGAGGACATGCATTCAACTTCCCGCCTGCCCATCCAAATTTAGGGTTTAGTTCCTTTCCTTAATTAGCTGACGGCAAATGTGGGGTGGTTCTTTTGGAAAGGAAACGGCCCGTTTACTTCCTCGTCCTTCTCCAATCTGACGTAGTGCACAGTCTCTATCCATTTCACTGTAGATGGGACAAAAAAAAAATGGTTCAAACAGCTCTGAGTACTATGGGACTTAACTTCTGCGGTCATCAGTCCCCTAGATCTTAGAACTACTTAAACCTAACTAACCTAAGGACATCACACACATCCATGCCCGAGGCAGGATTCGAACCTGCGACCGTAGTGGTCGCGCGGTTCCAGACTGTAGCGCCTAGAACCGCTCGGCCACTTCGGCCGGCCTGTAGATGGGACATTAACCGCTAATATTGCTTACAACTTTCCACCCAGGACAGTATTAAACCTTCTCTTCGAGGTCATAACGCATTCGAATTGGTTTTATTTTTGCAAAACTAAGAACCATTTCAACTCCACGTCTCATTTCGGATGAAATGCACTATTGAAAATACTCGGCAGTGAAAAGGGCGGTCGTCTTTAATCGAAATGTCAGAAAGGGAAAATAAACAGTAGTAATAGTGTTTTCATGGCCTTCCTGCCGCCCATCACAACTGAATCGATATCTGGCCTTCGTAATTGGAGGGGAATCTGCTAGGCGTTAGAGGGCGTCGCAAACGTGACGGAGCTGAAATGTTGGAGCTTAATGCAGCAGAACACAGGGAAGCGACTGTCACATACCGCCCTCTGCGCTGCTTACGCAGAAAAATTCACCAATTCTCGACAAACGGCATGATGACCAACTTGTTACGTACTCATGCAAGCGAAGCTTGTAGGCGTCGCCTGTGAAACAGAACGGATACAATATACAGGGTGAGTCACTAACTATTGCCACTTAGTATAACTGAGAAAGTGTGATAGGAGCTGACAAGTTTGTGGGACAAATGTTGCAGGGGACAACGGGGGCCATAATATGATGTTGGGTTTTTGTTGCTAGGTGGGGTCATTTACATTTTTCCACTGTGCGAATTCTGCATTACCTCCCCAGCTATAAAATTCATTTGGTGGTGGAAAGTACAGTGACTATGTTAGAAAACTGCATTCATTTTGCCAGATATTAACACTTCTTCACAGATACAGTGAGTTACCGAATTTAAAAAAAAGTACACATAGAAATTACATGTTGTCCTCAGTTTCTTTAACTGCCCCTCATTTATTGCTACTTACAGAATCATTGACATTTTAGTGAGATTGCTTATCATTACTTTACAGGATCAAAGGTTAATATTTTGCAGTATGTCTTTCAAAGTTCTCTGACATTTGCAAATATCACTTAAGTCATCCTCAGTAAGAACACAGCTCTCCAACTTTAAGCAACATACACTCCTGGAAATTGAAATAAGAACACCGTGAATTCATTGTCCCAGGAAGGGGAAACTTTATTGACACATTCCTGGGGTCAGATACATCACATGATCACACTGACAGAACCACAGGCACATAGACACAGGCAACAGAGCATGCGCAATGTCGGCACTAGTACAGTGTATATCCACCTTTCGCAGCAATGCAGGCTGCTATTCTCCCATGGAGACGATCGTAGAGATGCTGGATGTAGTCCTGTGGAACGGCTTGCCATGCCATTTCCACCTGGCGCCTCAGTTGGACCAGCGTTCGTGCTGGACGTGCAGACCGCGTGAGACGACGCTTCATCCAGTCGCAAACATGCTCAATGGGGGACAGATCCGGAGATCTTGCTGGCCAGGGTAGTTGACTTACACCTTCTAGGGCACGTTGGGTGGCACGGGATACATGCGGACGTGCATTGTCCTGTTGGAACAGCAAGTTCCCTTGCCGGTCTAGGAATGGTAGAACGATGGGTTCGATGACGGTTTGGATGTACCGTGCACTATTCAGTGTCCCCTCGACGATCACCAGTGGTGTACGGCCAGTGTAGGAGATCGCTCCCCACACCATGATGCCGGGTGTTGGCCCTGTGTGCCTCGGTCGTATGCAGTCCTGATTGTGGCGCTCACCTGCACGGCGCCAAACACGCACACGACCATCATTGGCACCAAGGCAGAAGCGACTCTCATCGCTGAAGACGACACGTCTCCATTCGTCCCTCCATTCACGCCTGTCGCGACACCACTGGAGGCGGGCTGCACGATGTTGGGGCGTGAGCGGAAGACGGCCTAACGGTGTGCGGGACCGTAGCCCAGCTTGATGGAGACGGTTGCGAATGGTCCTCGCCGATACCCCAGGAGCAACAGTGTCCCTAATTTGCTGGGAAGTGGCGGTGCGGTCCCCTACGGCACTGCGTAGGATCCTACGGTCTTGGCGTGCATCCGTGCGTCGCTGCGGTCCGGTCCCAGGTCGACGGGCACGTGCACCTTCCGCCGACCACTGGCGACAACATCGATGTACTGTGGAGACCTCACGCCCCACGTGTTGAGCAATTCGGCGGTACGTCCACCCGGCCTCCCGCATGCCCACTATACGCCCTCGCTCAAAGTCCGTCAACTGCACATACGGTTCACGTCCACGCTGTCGCGGCATGCTACCAGTGTTAAAGACTGCGATGGAGCTCCGTATGCCACGGCAAACTGGCTGACACTGACGGCGGCGGTGCACAAATGCTGCGCAGCTAGCGCCATTCGACGGCCAACACCGCGGTTCCTGGTGTGTCCGCTGTGCCGTGCGTGTGATCATTGCTTGTACAGCCCTCTCGCAGTGTCCGGAGCAAGTATGGTGGGTCTGACACACCGGTGTCAATGTGTTCTTTTTTCCATTTCCAGGAGTGTATTTTGTGCAAGACAAAGTTGATGTGAACCACCTATGAAACTACCTGAATACAATTCTACACTCCTGGAAATTGAAATAAGAACACCGTGAATTCATTGTCCCAGGAAGGGGAAACTTTATTGACACATTCCTGGGGTCAGATACATCACATGATCACACTGACAGAACCACAGGCACATAGACACAGGCAACAGAGCATGCACAATGTCGGCATTAGTACAGTGTATATCCACCTTTCGCAGCAATGCAGGCTGCTATTCTCCCATGGAGACGATCGTAGAGATGCTGGATGTAGTCCTGTGGAACGGCTTGCCATGCCATTTCCACCTGGCGCCTCGGTAGGACCAGCGTTCGTGCTGGACGTGCAGACCGCGTGAGACGACGCTTCATCCAGTCCCAAACATGCTCAATGGGGGACAGATCCGGAGATCTTGCTGGCCAGGGTAGTTGACTTACACCTTCTAGAGCACGTTGGGTGGCACGGGATACATGCGGACGTGCATTGTCCTGTTGGAACAGCAAGTTCCCTTGCCGGTCTAGGAATGGTAGAACGATAGGTTCGATGACGGTTTGGATGTACCGTGCACTATTCAGTGTCCCCTCGACGATCACCAGTGGTGTACGGCCAGTGTAGGAGATCGCTCCCCACACCATGATGCCGGGTGTTGGCCCTGTGTGCTTCGGTCGTATGCAGTCCTGATTGTGGCGCTCACCTGCACGGCGCCAAACACGCATACGACCATCATTGGCACCAAGGCAGAAGCGACTCTCATCGCTGAAGACGACACGTCTCCATTCGTCCCTCCATTCACGCCTGTCGCGACACCACTGGAGGCGGGCTGCACGATGTTGGGGCGTGAGCGGAAGACGGCCTAACGGTGTGCGGGACCGTAGCCCAGCTTCATGGAGACGGTTGCGAATGGTCCTCGCCGATACCCCAGGAGCTACAGTGTCCCTAATTTGCTGGGAAGTGGCGGTGCGGTCCCCTACGGCACTGCGTAGGATCCTACGGGCTTGGCGTGCATCCGTGCGTCGCTGCGGTCCGGTCCCAGGTCGACGGGCACGTGCACCTTCCGCCGACCACTGGCGACAACATCGATGTACTGTGGAGACCTCACGCCCCACGTGTTGAGCAATTCGGCGGTACGTCCACCCGGCCTCCCGCATGCCCACTATATGCCCTCGCTCAAAGTCCGTCAACTGCACATACGGTTCACGTCCACGCTGTCGCGGCATGCTACCAGTGTTAAAGACTGCGATGGAGCTCCGTATGCCACGGCAAACTGGCTGACACTGACGGGGGCGGTGCACAAATGCTGCGCAGCTAGCGCCATTCGACGGCCAACACCGCTGTTCCTGGTGTGTCCGCTGTGCCATGCGTGTGATCATTGCATGTACAGCCCTGTCGCAGTGTCCGGAGCAAGTATGGTGGGTCTGACACACCAGTGTCAATGTGTTCTTTTTTCCATTTCCAGGAGTGTAATTTTGCTTTCAGCATGAACCAAGCAAGGCCAGTCACCATAACAATAGTTTCAGTGGGAATTGTCAACATTTCAACTTTCCACAGTTATGAAATAGTTTAGGATGGATATTTCAACTTAAGATAGTAGCCAAGAGGTGCAAATCTCACAATCTTTTAGAAAAAGCTCTCTCTTTACAGCATAAAGAGAAATGTACATCAGCACTGGCAGGAAATTTCCTGGTTTCTGTGACGTTTCAAAATTCTCCTGTAACACTGCAGAATATTCGTGAATATTCATACAGTTATCAAATATTCCAGAGCATGAAAGCAATGTACGGAGAGGAATATTTATATTTAAAAAAATTTGTAGCACCATACCTTTGAATCTTAATTTCTTTTCACTATCAAGTATCTGACTAACTTACACAATAATTTGCTCCACTCATTTGACAGTAACAAATAAATACACCTTCCAGATTGTCATTTTCAAACTTCGTCAGTAATATATTATGGTTCAAAATGGCTCTGAGCACTATGCGACTGAACTTCTGAGGTCATCAGTCGCCTAGAACTTAAAACTAATTAAACCTAACTAACCTAAGGACATCACACACATCCATGCCCGAGGTAGGATTCGAGCCTGCGACCGTAGCGGTCGCTCTGTTCCAGACTGTAGCGCCTAGAACCGCACGGCCACTCCGGCCATCAGTAATATATTATCTGGTTTATAATGTTCAAATACATTTTTGAACCATAAAGACATTTTTCTTACAAAAACCTAATTGTAAAAAGCTATTTACCCTAAAAAGCTGCCTATATTGATCATTAAACCTTTCACCTTCAGATGCACCTTTCACATTTACAATCTGCCAACAGTTACAAATAATTTGTATGAACGATGAAGTATGTTCAGAGCCTACAAAATCTGTCTCTCTTGAAGCTAGTGCCTCTAAAGTAGCAACATTTCTATCATCAAATATCTGGAGAGCAAGGTTAACATTTTGTTTCTGAATATTGGAAGGAAATAAGACCCTAAATGACAATAAATGACTGTATTTCACCTATGAAGTTTTTTTCTTCTTGTACATCAATTCTAAGTACTGAAAAACTGCAGTAACTACATCTTCAAAATTGTCAAAATCTGGAAACTTCAAAACTCTGTCAGGTTTAGTAATCTAGTTATTATGGATACTTTTCAGTAAATGTACTGTATCAAAAATTAGGAACAAATTCCTAGTACTGTCATCAGGATGTTGAAAACATGGCTGCAAAATATCACTAGGGGTAAAAGTAACTCATAAGCTTTTCGATTTACTGCATTATTATATGAAACCGAAACCAACACAGTAAACCCAACTTTTTCTATTTCAGTAATTAAATGTAATAACATATTTCTCAGCTGCTGAACAGTTAAATTATTAACTGGTATGAGAGATATGAGAGACATAAGATCTTTAAATTTTTAAAATGCACTGGATATCATGAAAAACAGAGCTGTTTTGGCAAGATCATTGCTATCAGAATTAACGGTGCCATAAATTGTACCTCCTTTAAAGATTTAGGAGCACATTTAACACACGTTCATGATCTTTCAAAAGACATTTTCTTAACTTTCAAATACTCTACACCGCCACCTACATTTAAACACTTGTTTAAATTGTCTCCTTCAGACACTAATGACTCAACATATTTCAAAATTCTGTCAAATTCATGCTTGGGTTTTACTGACTTTTCAGTGGGCACTTTATGATGGGGAATTTTGTATCTTGACGGAATGTAGGACACTTAAGTCACAATTAATAGTTGCATAACCTAAAATACATAGCTGGTAATTCATTAGTGACATCAATGAAACATAGCGCTATCTTCTGTTCACACTCGATACAACAAAAAATGGTTCAAATGGCTCTTAGCACTATGGGACTTAACATCTGAGATCATCAGTCCCCTAGACTTAGAACTACTTAAACCTAACCAACCTAAGGACATCACACACATCCATGCCCGAGGCAGGATTCGAACCTGCGACCGTAGCAGCAGCGCGGTTCCGGACTGAAGCGCCTAGAACCGCTCGCCCACAGAGGCCGGCATTTGTCTAAATCATTTTGTATCCTCATACAGTCACCCAATTACGACACCTTCCCGATAGTGTACAGGAGCGGGGAGAGAGAGTTCTTGGATCTCACTTCTGAAGACAATGTTCATGAAGCGGAAACGGAAGAAAGTTGTATCTGGCTTCTGATGACAATGCACAAGTACGGGGAGGGGGGAGTTGGTTGTGGCATCCCACTTACGACGAGAATGAACAGGAGGTCGAGCGGTCAGGATTTGTGAATGGGCGTCCAGAGCTGACGTTAAATGATAAAACAGGAAATTAGATCAAATAAAGAAAACATATTTCATTGTACCCGATAGAAAGAGCGCGCTCAGGGAGGAAGTGACCACGGTTAGGCCAGTCGAGGAGGTAAAAAGTGGGCAACGGGAGAGAGGCGGTTCATGTTAAGATCCGTTGGTGGTCGGTGATGGCGCGAAGAGCCAGATGCCCTGCCAGCAAAGAAAGACGTCTGTTCTAGTCAAGGTCTGGATGGGTTCTGAAAGGCAGGCGTCTTGTGTCACATAGGAATAGCGGAACTTTCTCTGGGTGAAAACTTGTAAATATTTGTCTCGGGCCTTTGAAATACAGTGTTTTGAACCAGTTACCTAAAATACTCCTCGACTGGCTGTTACTCTTCCAGAGCAGTGGTAACTCACACTGCTTCCCAAACGATGTCAGCCACTCCCCAGAAAGACGGCTTGCCCAAGTAGAGGCCTTAAAAATTGTGGAAGGAATCTGTCACAATCGTTTCCATTTAGTTTAAGTGGGAGGGGGGGGGAGGGGACGTACGTGTAGTCTATTTCATCAGAAAAGTAAATAGTAAAATATTACATGTTCAAATTTTGTGTATGAATGTAATATTCCTAGTAATAACCATACTCATATTTGTAAAAGTATAAATACAGTAAAATAATGGAATGCTTTTTTGATTAGTCACACGACATTCTTTTGATAGTTTAGTGTTACAACGCTAAACTTGGTGCAGTAAATGAGTGGATGCTAGCCGAACGTAATCAAAACTGATCCTTTAAAGGTTTAGTGGCGCCCCTATAAATGTGTATGTTTTTGCGTAGTCTGGTAAATATTAATCTCGTTGCTACGTAGTGGAACTAATACCGGAATATAAATTGTATCATCAGCATAACAAAATACTTAATTCTCTGAAAATAAATGTATTTGGGTAATAAACGTTAACACACGACTTGGGTAGTACAAAATCTTTTCTCATATTACATAGCTCATCTACGTTCAGACTAACGGAAAAATTTCTAATTGATGGATACAAGCAGGCGTTTGATTTCCTTAAAATGCCAGGAATTTATACTCTACTTAATAGTGGTGAAGTGTAGTAGCAATACTCATCAAGTATAAATAGATTGTTCCAAGGGGTAATTCTGTTATTAAAGAAGGATTCAATATGGATCCCAAGATATGCACAATTCAAAATGGTAAGTATAGCTGCTTACGGCAGGTGTGTAAAAGTAAGATATTCGTAACTAAATATTCATAAAAGCTATCATTAAAATATTTAACTTTCAGATTGATACCGTTACTCGGGATCACCTTAAAAGACATTGTACTGAAAAAATGTTGGAGTTATGGATAAAATTAGGTGACAGAAAAGTATACACAACGAAATGCACAAATTTCTAATAATTTAATTCTACCTATTCAGACACCTTCAATTATCTCAAATAGTAACAGTCCTTCTAAACATGGCACATTATGGCGATGGACAGTGAAATATTACATGCAGATAGAAGTTACTCAGTAGTTTCAACTGGAAAAATAATAGCACAAACTAATCAGAGAATGTGATAAACTGTCACTGCCTTGACTTGGATACATCATTGCGGAAGGGCTGTACAGCCAAATAATAGTGAAAGTCTCAGAAAAGCGATAGAAAAGGTGTACCTATTCACTTGAAACCATTATAAATTACCTACGAGGGTAATATTCCTCCATGCACATCACTTGGTTAAATGTATGCAGACACTTTTACAGGTAGAATAATCAGGCATAATCGAGGCAAATGCAAATTAACAAGGCTGATAAGTGACGAAGTTGTGGTTACTGGTTTGCACAACAAATAATATAGACTTCATAAGTAGATAACTGTAATCAGTATCTCCTGTAAGCTACTGCTCAAGATTCGATATAATATTGTGCAACTACAAAATGAGAATCTAGTTTGACCTTACACATTTGTGGAGAATGCACTTAGTGTAAGAAATTCCCAGCCATAATACAGTTTCGACTTACACTCATTAACTGTAGAAAACACATCCTCATTTAAACGCTTATTGAATTCCGAGAACCATGAAATAAAATCATCAACACCTGTCACCTCATTACAACACAATTATAAAAGAACATAAAGCAAAAGTACTTGAGGGAAAAGATCTGTGACAAATCGTTAATATCCATTCCCTTACGTAAGAATACTGCTCATTACCTCATCAATCATCACCACGACCCACTGATTCAATACCACTCCAAGTCCCTTTGGTAGGAAACGCTTGAACTAATTCCTTTTAAACTAAAGGGGTAAAAATGTGAAACTACATCAAAAAAATACAAAAATGAAGTTATTGGCACGGAGAAACACAAGGCAAAATCTCTAGAAATTGTAACTTAAGTATTTAAGTAACATCAAAACAATTAAAGATATTCTTGTCCTGTTCATGAAACTACACGTAAAAGAAGGGAAAGAACGCATTGCCTCCTTAATCATTTCGTAAAAGAAAAAAAGATTCGAGGCTCGAATGTGGATCGGCGTGGCAGAAGCGCATGCCTGAAAACAGCTTCCTACTGACGGGTAAAGAGCACGTGGGTTGCACTGCGGGAAAGGAGAGATGCGAGTGTGCGACGTCGACAGACCTTAGTCGCGGTTCTCTCTACTATGGTGATGGTGGGACGGCGGGACGGAGGGGGGGGGGGGGGGGGGAGGTGGTAGGTATTATATGCAGCGTAACGCACGTCTTACTTAGCGGTGAGGAGGTGGGGGGGGAGGGCGGAGTAGTAGGTGCAAGGGTGGAAGAAGGGCGAGAGGGGTAAGGGGAAAGTGGCACTTTCAGCACTTGGCACAGCGCACGTATGCTTGCTAAAGTAATCTTGAAGAAAAGCTGGTGGCATGTACCGGCCGTTTGACACTAAGTACGCGAAAACAGTAACACAGTGCCGTCGGACTGCAGGTTAAACATCAATAACAATCAGCACAGAGCGACACCAAATTTGTACGTGAAAGGATCTTAACTTTTTTTGTATGACAAAAAACAGGGTCTAAGAAGACTCAGTTCAGATAGTTAGTACAGCGCTTATAAGAATTTTGCAACAGAAATAAGATGACAGAGTACATCTCTGTGTTGAATTTCAGCAAACACAAAATTCAGAAAACTTTGGCCACTCGTTTGAGGATTTTTTTGTCAGCACAGAGTCGCCTCAAAATAATGAAAATATCGATACAGAAGAACCGTGGTGAGATACGGAGTACTGCAGTTAAAGTTTCGCACGAAAATTACGCTGGTTAGGATATGAGCATTATTTTTAACCCTTTGCGAGTAGCGCTTTGTAAGAAAATAACGAAAATAAATGCTTCTCAACCGACAATGGAATTAGCTCGTCTGCAGAGCAGTGGAACATTAATGACAGAAGTTAGATGAAAATTCGAAGTATAATGGTCCGTTGAACTCGCCGTAGTTGCAAAGAGCTTTATGCATATCTGTATCAACGTTGTTTCAAAAAAGGATACTAATTCTCCCATTCTTGCCAATAGGAACACATCCGTTTACCGTTTTTTTTTTTTTATTTTTACCTTTTTAACTGTCGATATCTGTTGTTTCTGAATCAGATATCATTCACATCCAAACAAGCGTACAGAAATAACAATAGAAAACTATCAACGACACACTAAACTCTATTTATTTTACGAATCGAATAAAAACACTGAAACTCTGTGACAAGTAGTGAGTACTAACGGCACGGCAGCGACGTAACGCGAGGAAGCGAAGCAGCGGCGGAGGGGAGCGAGCGGCCGAACGCCTGCGACACTCGTTTGTCTCTTTCGAGGGGCGGCACAGTCGGGAGCTGTTGCTGTCCCTGTCTCCGCGCCCGACGCCGTAACATACACGCAATGCACCACCCATACTTCATTTGAATAAGGTTTCTTTCTAACCTAGTCCATAAAGCGGGACAATTAGCGTCCCGCAGACACACACCGCAGGGCGCATTATTTGAGCCGTGGAAAGGGGACTCCCGCCTCACGCGGGAGGGTTGTGAACCCTAGCTGTGGCGGTCCACGTGTTTGTGTCATTGGGTCTCTGTTTACAGTAAACGTTCATAGGTGACATAAGCTAAAATTTAAATGATTCCAAAACACATTTTTGCTTGAACTAGAAACTCGCTGCACGGTAAAATGAATCATGGTTAACGGTTCTGCTCTGACCTTCGGAGAGTGACATCATAAAACACACCGTTTAAAATCAATCATCTGCACATTATCGGAAAAAGTATCTTCCTCAACTTTCACCACAAAAAAATATCTACACAACGGAAACTGAGTCAGAAACTCCTGCCTTCACATTAACCACAGGACCTCTTGACTGTTCACAAATAATCTCAATGAAACAACCTCATACACTACTGGCCTTTAAAATTGCTACACCAAGAAGAGATGCAGATAATAAACGGGTATTCATTGGACAAATATATTATACTAGAAATGACATGTGATTACATTTCCACGCAATTTGGGGGCATAGATCCTGAGTAATCAGTACCCAGAACAACCACCTCTGGCCGTAATAACGACCTTGATACGCCTGGGCATTCAGTCAAACAGAGCTTAGATGGCGTGTACAGCTATAGCTGCCGATGCAGCTTCAACACGATACCACAGTTCATCAAGAGTAGTGATTGGCGTACTGTGACGAGCCAGTTGCTCGGTCACCATTGACCAGACGTTTTCAACAGGTGAGAGATCTGGAGAATGTGCTGGCCAGGGCAGCAGTCGAACATTTTCTGTATCTAGAACGGCCCGTACAGGACCTGCAACATGCGGTCGTGCATTATCCTGCTGAAATTTAGAGTTTCGCAGGGATCGAATGAAGGGTAGAGCCACGGGTCGTAACACATCTGAAAAGTAACGTCCACTGTTCAAAGTGCCGTGAATGCGAACTAGAGGTGACCGAGACGTGTAACCAATGGCACCCCCTACCATCACGCCGGGTGATACGCCAGTATGGCGATGACGAATACACGCTTCCAATGTGCGTTCACCGCGATGCAGCCAAACAGGGATGCGACCATCATGATGCTGTAAACAGAACCTGGATTCATACGAAAAAATGACTTTTTGCCTGTCGGTGATGCAGCGTCAAGGGTAACTGCAGCCGTGGTCTCCGAGCTGATAGTCCATGCTGCTGCAAACGTCATCGAACTGTTCGTACAGATGGTTGTTGCCTTGTAAACGTCCCCATCTGTTGACTCTGGGATCGAGACGTGGCTGCACGATCCGTTACAGCCATGCGGATAAGATGCCTCCTGTCATGTCGACTGCTAGTGATACAAGGCCGTTGAGATCCAGCACGGCGTTCCGTGTACCCTCCTAAACCCACCGATTCCATATTCTGCTAACAGTCATTGGCTCTCGACCAACGCGAGCAGCAATGTCGCGATACGATAAACCGCAATCGGGATAGGCTACAATCCGACCTTTATCAGAGTCGGAAACGTGATAGTACGCATTTCTCCTCCTTACACGAGGCATTACAACAATGTTTCATCAGACAACGCCGGTCAACTGCTGTTTGTGTATGAGAAATCGTTTGGAGACTTTCCTCACGTCAGCACGTTGTAGGTGTCGCCACCGGCGCCAACCTTGTGTGAATGCTCTGAAAAGCTAATCATTTGCATATCACAGCATCTTCTTCCTGTCTGTTAAATTTCACGTCTGTAGCACATCATCTTCGTGGTGTAGCAATTTTAATGGCCAGTAGTGTACATATCTGCATATTAACAAAGCTTCGCTGCGCTCGTTGGTGGGGGAGGGGGGCGGTAGCAGACGAAAGTCATCATATCCTCACTTAACAACTTACAGGGGTACAACAGAACAATTATTCTTCATCATTATAGCTCCTAGCACAGTACTCCATATAATACGATTACATCGTAGCTTCGTGCATTGAGTTAACCAGTTACAATCAACTACTACTTAAGAAAAACAGAAGCCATGGCCAGAAAAAGAATATTAGGTCGGAAGAGAGAATGTAGAGAGATGTAGAGAGAAGAGAAAGAGAAGGCAGACAAAACTGAATCCTTGCGTTCCGCAATCCAGCATGTCGCACAACGTCCGATTGGTTTCCGCTACACAAGTGCTAATCGTGTAATTACGGCTATGTATGCGCTTGGTGTCTCAGGTCACCTAGTAACATTAGTAATCTGGTATATTATACCAGGATGGTCAGAATCTAATGCTTTGCAGCTTTTCTTACAAGGCCTAGACGCTGATTTCGTGTTTGTTCCTCTTCTTGCTGTAGAAACAGACTCCCATCAGAGATACAAGGGTTTAGTGCGCAAACGATTTCGCAAACCTTGAAGATGCGGTTTGGAAGCGCAGGAAATTACAGAGCTCTTAAGCTGCCGAAGTTGTGACCAGTTGGAATACTTACACTCGGCCATTAAATCACACGCCGGCCGGAGTGGACGAGCGGTTCTAGGCGCTACAGTCTGCAACCGCGTGACAGCTACGGTCGCAGGTTCGAATCCTGCCTCGGGCATGGATGTGTGTGATGTCCTTAGGTTAGTTAGGTTTAAGTAGTTCTAAGTTCTAGGCGACTGATGACCTCAGAAGTTAAGTCGCATAGTACTCAGAGCCATTTGAACCAATAAATCACACGCAATTATTTTTCAAGTGTGTATCATTTTTCCATCTGTTGTTGACTAAATAAGTGTTGTAGCTTGTTCTGAATGAGTCAGTATTGTCAAAAACAGCGTATGTACATTTATCTTTGGGAAAAATATGTCAGACTGAAGGCTGAATATGTAGAGAAGGGGCCGGCCGCGGTGGCCAAGCGGTTCTAGGCGCTTCAGTCCGTAACCGCGCGACCGCTACGGTCGCAGGTTCGAATCCTGCCTCAGGCATGGATGTGTGTGATGTCCTTATGTTAGTTAGGTTTAAGTAGCCTAAGTTCTAGCGGACTGATGACCTCAGAAGTTAAGTCCCACAGTGCTCAGAGCCATGTAGAGAAGGACTACCACAATTAGTGCGTTTCATGATCGCAGCTTGATGTTTTTGAGGCTACAATTACAACTTTATGAGAAACTCTCACAATTCATTAAGTTCGACTCGGGGTGGTAACCACAAGCCAATCAAAATATACTATAGTGTTCATATATTCTTGAAAGAGTATGATGTGGAAATATGGCCTATCACACAATGAAGTACTAACGTTTACAAGTACACATATTGAAAAATTACTCAAAGGTGTAAAGAGCCGAGCACAACAAAGTTTATTCATCAGCTGCTCGCAGGAGCAAGATTCACCCACGCCAATTTCACTGCCCAACAGTAGCGACGTTGTGAACTTGCGGAAGATAAAAATGGTATTTGCGGTATTATAAGAGTCTAGCCCTATTGAAAGACGACACTTTTTTTGAAATTCAATACACTGCTGTTATTGTAAATACACTACATACACTACTGGCCATTAAAATTGCTACACCACGAAGATGACGGGTTACAGACGCGAAATTTAACCGACAGGAAGAAGATGTTGTGATACGCAATGATTAGCTTTTCAGAACATTCACACAAGGTTGGCACCGGTGGCGACACCTACAACGCGCTGACATGAGGAACTTTGCCAACCGATTTCTCATACACAAACAGCAGTTGACCGGCGTTGCCTGGTGAAACGTTATTGTGATGCCTCGTGTAAGGAGGAGAAATGCGTACCATCACGTTTCCGACTTTGATAAAGGTCGGATTGTAGCCTATCGCGATTGCGGTTTATCGTATCCCGACACTGCTGCTCACGTTGGTCGAGAGCCAATGACTGTTAGCAGAATATGGAATCGGTGGGTTTAGGAGGGTATACGGAACGCCGTGCTGGATCTCAACGGCCTCGTATCACTAGTAGTCGACATGACAGGAGGCATCTTATCCGCATGGCTGTAACAGATCGCGCAGCCACGTCTCGATCCCTGAGTCAACAGATGGGGACGTTTGCAAGACAACAACCATCTGCACGAACAGTTCGACGACGTTTGCAGGAGCATGGACTATCAGGTCGGAGACTATGGCTGCGGTTATCCTTGACGCTGCATTACAGACAGGAGCACCTGCAATGGTGTACTCAAAGACGAACCTGGGTGCACGAATGGCAAAACGTCATTTTTTCGGATGTATCCAGGTTCTGTTTACAGCATCACGATGGTCGCATCCGTGTTTGGCGACATCGCGGTGAACGCACATTGGAAGCGTGTATTCGTCATCACCATACTGGCGTATCACCCGGCGTGATGGTATGGGGTGCCATTGGTTACACGTCTCGGTCACCTCTTGTTCGCATTGACGGCACTTTGAACAGTGGACGTTACTTTTCAGATGTGTTACGAACCGTGGCTCTACCCTTCATTCGATCCCTGCGAAACTCTAAATTTCAGCAGGATAATGCACGACCGCATGTTGCAGGTCCAGTACGGGCCTTTCTGGATACAGAAAATGTTTGACTGCTGCCCTGGCCAGCACATCCTCCAGATTTCTCACCAATTGAAAACGTCTGGTCAATGGTGGCCGAGCAACTGGCTCGTCACAATACGCCAGTCACTACTCTTGATGAACTGTGGTATCGTGTTGAAGCTGCATCGGCAGCTGTACCTGTACACGCCACCGAAGCTCTGTTTGACTCAATGCCCAGGCGTATCAAGGCCGTTATTACGGCCAGAGTTGATTGTTCTGGGTACTGATTTCTCAGGATCTATACACCCAAATTGCGAGAAAATGTAATCGTATTTCAGTTCTAGTATAATATATTTGTCCAATGAATACCCGTTTATCATCTGCATTTCTTCTTGGTGTAGCAATTTTAATGGCCAGTAGTGTAGATCCTTTACAGGAAAATCAGGATTGACGGTTTCTGGATCTGCAAGGTCAACGTCGTTTTGTGTGTGTGTGTGTGTGTGTGTGTGTGTGTGTGTGTGTGTGCGTGTGTGAAACGGACACAGACAGTAACGGACAACGGCCAGTTACGCTCGAGTTTGTAAAACATCTGACACGTCACGCCTCCGTGAGGCAGCGTGCGGCAAGAAAACTATATTTGGGAGGTTGTAATTAAACTTTCGCTATTTGAGCCAGTGTAGAAGGAAAGGTATTTATAGTATGGATGCCCAACGTTATAGGAAACATGTTCAGACTGTGCGCTGCAGTTGTTAGCTAGCGTCATGACTTGTCGTTAGGTTTCGATACTGGTACGACGACGTGTGGCTGAAACACAAGGATGAGGGTGCATTTCAGCTGCAGACATTCAGCATGGGTCTGGACAAGGTGAGCAGGGCCTTACTAGTCAAGCTGCTTTGTCAGGACAACAGTACTAGTGCTGCTGCTCTTCATGCACTGAAGCAGTGCGGAGAGGTCCGCTTTCCGCACCGGGGTTGAAGAACGTTATTCGGAAGTTCGAATTAACTGGCGATTTGGGAATTGCTCCTGGGAGAGGCCGACGGCCAATTGAGCCACAAATTGTTGAAGAAGTTAGCGTTTCCAAGGCTGAGAATGCTGCACGCAATGTGTGATGTTCAAGCAGCGCACGAGCTGTGTCACGACAGCTGAACATACAAGGCCCACCGTTGTTTCGGACAGCAGTAGAGCAATCTCTAGTGCGGTACTAGGCTGTCAGGGATGCAGATGGTCGTTACAATCAGCAACGTTTGTAACGTGGAGCGTAAACGTGGTCCGCAATTGGTGACTCTTACCCTCTCATGTCGGAATTAAAACATGTTTCTTTCAATGGTGTGTTCGTTATTCCTCTTCCGCATGTCCTTAAAAATGTTTCCACAAAGTTTCGTTGTTCTACGATCACTCGTTTTTCTTTGAGATCCTCACAGGTAATGAAAATTTAATTGTAATTAACCTGGACTTCAGTGAGTTACGAACAAGGGTTTAAATAGTACCTACGAAAAAGCTACACCCCCTTTGGAGGTATCCTCCGCAGATGGGACGAAACGTTGGAATTAAACAAGAAATTCATCAGACCATGGCGTAACAGTCCGTAATATATTAATATGAGTGACATTTCTGGGTGTGGAAGTTTCCTTTTTGCAAAAGCGCAGAGGTCCGATTCCCTCTAAAATTACAACTTTTTTCCTACTTCTTCTTCCTTGCCATAAGAGACATGTACTATGTAGAAAACATCCTTCTGCTCTGAGAATGTGCAGTTAATTTTCTACAGAAGGTTTGATAATTTTTATGCTATCACCGAGGGTCACTTGTCATCGCGAATATGAGAAAAATGGCTGCCCACAAATACTGAATGGCTCTTACTTCTGTAAATGACAGTAACAACAATAACGATAACAATACTAGTAATACAGCCAATCTGAAATTTCTATTATACCTAAAAAGAGCGTTAAAATACTTCTTGGTGACTTCAATGCGCAAATTTGGAGGTAAAAGAAATTAAGGACTGTTGTAGATGAATATCCAGCACACTCAAGAACAAACAGAAATGGTGAAAGACTGATCAATATGTGTAAAATGTTCCAGTTAAACCTGGATGTCCACACATTTCCGCAAACTACCAAGAAAAGCCAAAACTTGGAGACACCCAAATCCAAACCTACGAGAATTTCAGCTGGATCACGTATCCATATCTGAAAGGTATATAACGGAAATTATGAATGTTAAAATAGTCAGAAATGAGGAATTCGATTCAGATCATTCTCTATCCAAGATTAAAATAAAATTTCTCCCACTTAAAAGAAAAAAGGTGACCAAGAAAGTGATCAGATACAACACCACTACAGCTAATATTACAAAAGAAAATATAGAAAAATTTAGAGAAGAAATTGAGACAAGTAAAGCTGATTGGCGTGTACTCCAGGTGCAAATAACAAAAGCAGCAGAGAAAACTTTAGGATTGGTCAAGAATTAAAAGAAGACATGGTGGAATGACGAGTGTGAAGAAGAAGCACTAATACAAAGAGCTCAGAAATGGAGAAAATGGAGATGTTCAAAAAAAGAGGAAGACCTTGAACAATTCATACAACAAGAAAAGAAACTTCAAAATTAATCCGTAAAATCAAAAGAAACTTTGAAACTTCTCAGATTATTGAAACAGAAGAAAATTTCAACAAAAATAATACTAGAAATTCTTACCAAACTTTTAAACACAAACATAAAGGATATCGGGCACAAAGTATTTGTTTCAAAGATGAAAATGGCGAAATTGGATTAAATAACAAAGAAAATAGTGAAATTTTACAAAATTTTTTGAAAAGGTTTTAAACTGTCCAGTTCCAACAGCTAAATTAGAATTTCCAGTGACACCTCAAAACCTAGAGAAAGATTTCCCACCAACAGAGTTAGAAATTCATGAAGCCATAAAAACTCTCAAAAACAATAAAGCAAGTGGTGAAGACTCCATTACAGTACAATTCCTGAAGTGGTCAGAACCAAAAAATCATAAAGTATCTACAGATGCTTTTTGAGAACATTTGGAAAACTTAAAAGATTCCAGTTGAATGAAAAACACCATTAATCCATCCGCTACATAAAAAGAGACACAAACAAAATGTCAATAATTACAGAGTAGTGTAACTTCTGCCAGTGGCATACAAAATATTATCAAAAATTCTCCTCAAGAGAGTGGTAGATACTTTAGACAAACAACTGGGAGAATATTGGGGTGGTTTTCGAAAGAAGAGATCCTGCGCAGAACATATTTTTAACTCAAAGTCAATAATTCGCCATGGAATGTTAACCAGCAAACCCATAATAGTGTCATTTATTGATTTAAAGAAAGCATTTGATTGTATAGACAGAGAAACAATAAATAAGGTAATTAGAGAATTTGGTTTTAAATAAAAATTTGCAAATGTAATGGATGAAACACTAACAGGTACAATATCTAAAGTCAAAATTGTGGGAGAAGTATCTCAGCCATTTGAAATAAAAACTGGTGCTAGGCAACGTGATGGTTTATCACCTTTACTGTTTAATTGTGTTCTAGAAAAAATTGTAAGCATCTGGAATTTGGAGCTAAAAAGTCACAAAATTAAACCAATAACTCTGAGAAGAAATACCAATGGAATTGAGATAAACTGCTTTTTGCAGATGAATTTGGAATACTTTCAGAAAACCTGGCAGAAGCAGTTATTCAAATAAACCTTCTGGAAAAAATAGCAAGCAGAACTGGTCTCAAAATTTCAGCTGAAAAAAACAAAATTCATGACAAATATAAAAAATGTGCCAAAATTCACAGAAATACAAATAGGTAAAATATAGCGAGTAAATAATTTTAAATGTCTTGGAGAAACTATTCAGCAGAATGGACTAGAGAAATCTGCAATAGATGTAAGAATTAACATTATGGAAAAAGCATTTGGTTTGACCAAAAATATTTACAACAAGAAATGCATATCTAGAAAAACAAAACCAAAACACTACACCACAGTGGTATGACCAGAATGCTTATATGCATCTGAATGCGTAACGATGAACTATAAGAGGGACAAACTAGAGGTACTGGGAAGAAGGACTATTAAAAAAATAATGGGTGCAGTAAAAACTGCAGATGGTTGGAAAATAAGGAGTAATGAGGAGATCTACAAAAATATAGAGAAAATATCTGAAGTAATGGCCAAACGAAGATTAATCTTTTTTGGACACCTCTACTGAATGGATGGAAATAGATTAACAAAACAAATACTCCTATGTTTCTGGAAGAAAAAAACGACAGTAGCATGGATCACACAAGTAAGGAAAGATCTAGAAAGAAACAACATCAAAGAATCAGAAATAGAAGAAAGAAACCATTTTAAAAATAAAATAATACATTTGGAAGGCTTTCAAAGCAGGAGAAATAAAAAATCGGAAACAACATGGACAGAAGAAAGGAAGAGACTTCATGGGGAGAAAATAAAGGAATACTGGAAAATTAGGAAACAACAACAAAGGAAGAAGAGGAACTGAGGTTGTTAACGTGATCCTAGTTGGTCGATACGATTGTAAAAAAAAAAAAAAAAATTATAGCAATAATAAATTATTTTCATCACAGCCTACCAAAAGGGCGAAATTGATCCAAAACTGACTATTCAATCTACACAACAGCAGGGGAACTAACGCTGAGTTTCTTTACGGAATATTACTGATTTCTGGTAAGTGGACTACATTATCTACTGTTGGATAAGGCTTGACAAACGGCCGAGGATTATCGCCCCCTGTGGCTCGGTGCTGACCAGGTGGTGGCGACAACTGGGCGGCCAGCGCAGCTCACGGGCCTCGTGTAAACGGCTGTCTCAGGACGGAAACGCCCACTAGACCGTCATTAGCAGTCAACATTGGTAAACATTTCTAGCAGCATCTTTGTGACAGTACCAATGCTACTACACACACACAGACACACACACACACACACACACACACACACATCTTTGTGACAGTACCAATGCTACTACTCACACACACACACACACACACAGAGAGAGAGAGAGAGAGAGAGAGAGAGAGAGAGAGAGAGAGAGAGGGAGAGAGATAGAGAGACAGACATTGACATTAACATTAACTAAAATACACACATCAAAAAAAGTTTTATGTCACCTCGGTTCCAAGAGTTCCGGAACCTGTACAGAAAAGTGCAGTACATATCAACATAAACATCATTTCCGCCTTTTTTATTACTCATGAACAACATTTCATGTTGTACCACAATACACTGAGACCCTCAGAGGTGGTGGTCCAGACTGCTGTACACACTGGTACCTCTAATACCCAGTAGTACGTCCTCTTGCATTGATGCATGCCTGTATTCGTCATGGCATACTGTCCACAAGTTCATCAAGGTACTGTTGGTTCAGATTGTCCCACTCCCCAATTGTGATTCGGCGTAGATCACTCAGAGCGGTTGGTGGGTCACGTCGCCCATAAACAGCTCTTTTCAATCTATCCCACGCATGTTCGATAGGGTTCACGTCTGCAGAAAATCCTGGCCACCCTAGTCGAGGGATGTCGTTTTCCTGACGGAAGTTATTCACAAAATATGTATGATGGGGGCTCGTATTGTCTTCCATGAAGACGAATATCTCGCCAATATGCTGCCGTGTACTATATGGTTGCACTTTCAGTCGGAGGATGGCATTCACGTATTGTATAGCCATTACGGCGCCTTCCATATCAGAAGTGGTGTACGTCGGCCCCACATAATGCCACCCCAAAACACCAGGGAACCTCCACCTAGCTGCACTCACTCGACAGTGTGTCTAAGGGGTTCAGCCAGAACGGGTTGCCTCCAAACACGTCTCCGAGGATAGTCTGGATGAAGGCATGTGCGACACTCATTGGGGAAGAGAACATGATGCCAATCCTGAGCGGTCCATCCGGCATGTTGATGGGCCCATCTGTACCGGGCTTCATGGTGTCGTGCGTGCGAAGATGGACCTCGCCATAGACGTCAGAAGTGAAGTTGCACATCATGCAGCCTATTGCGCACAGTTTGAGTCGTAACACGACGTCCTGTGGCTGCACAAAAAGCATTAATCAACATAGTGTAGTTGCTGTCAGGTTTCCTCCAAGCCATAACTTATAGGTAGTAGTCATCCACTGCAGTAGTAGCCCTTGGGTGGCCTGAGCGAGGAATGTCTTCGATAGTTCATGCCTCTCTGAATCTCCTCTATGTCCGAACAATATCGCTTTGGTTCACTCCGAGATGCCTGGACACTTCCCTTGTTGAGAGCCCTTCCTGGCACAAAGTAACAATGCGGACGTGATCCAACCGTGCTGTTGACCGTCTAGGCAGGGTTGAACTACAGACAACACAGGCCGTGTACTCCCTTCCTGGTGGAATGACTGGTACTAATCGGCTGTTGGAACCCCTTTGTCTAATAGGCATGGCGCATGCATGGTTGTTTACATCTTTGGGCGGGTTCAGTGACATCTCCGAGTAGTCAAAGGGATTGTGTCTGTAATACAATACCCACAGTCGCTGTCTATCTTGTGGAGTTCTGTGAACGAGGGTGATGCAAAATGTTTTATGATGTGTGTATTATTAATCTTGTCCTAGACGCACACTAATCGCTACTACAAGAATTATCTCGTCCTTACCTCCCCTCTGGCAAGACATAGAAACAAAAAAATAGTTTTAGATTTTGTAAATAAGCATACATTGCAATAACACCAATTAACACTGGTGATGTCAGAAACCAAGGGGGAAAGAGATAAGTATTGTACCAATACTGCACTTATTGTACATCCAAACTTATGCTCCACAACTTACCAACGTAAACCTTGAAATAGCTTTGTAACATGACAAGCAACCTCCAACTCTTATTTTTATAATGAGCAACATGATAGAAATTGTACCCTATAGTTGTATTTTCTTATCTTTTAATACCTATTATATCTTTTGCAACACTGTAGTCGAATTGTCCTATTGTATTGTCACCTTCTTCTTCATTTGCCCGTTCCCGTTCTTCTATGGGGGAGTATTGCTATTTAGGTTCAGCAATGCCAGTAGCAGTTGGTAAACGAATGCCATTCATGATACCACCATTCCTCCTGGGACGAAACCAGTCTCTCTCATCTGTGTATGTCTAAGTAGTGGGACAACAAAGACATTGTTCCACATTGTGGGTTGCCTACATTAGGGACAGGCATACACTCATGGGCAAACCTATTGTTCTCCTTTGACTGACAGGTCATTAACCTATTTTTCTGCTAAGAAGATCCTTTCTTTCAATTAACAGGTCATTAACTCATTGTTCTGCTAAAAGGATCCTCTTAGCAGAATCTATCACAGTTGCATACGCAGATTTGACTAAAACATACGACAGCGTTGTCTCGTCAGTGTTAGGAAAATAACTGGAGAAACTTCAGATTCCAATACTACTCTTGCGAACATAATAAGCTTCCTGAATAATTGGATGTCAACCAATTTGCAGCATGGAACCACACTGGGACCCAAACAGACTAGTAGAGGACATCCGCAGGGATCAGTCTTGGCTCCTGTACTATTTAGTCTCTCTACTGCAGAACTTCGTGACCTCTTTGCCAGCGACATCCAGATATTACAACAGGCAAAGGACGTATGCGTCTATTCCGAAGATAGTGCTCTTCAGCCCTGTCATCAGAAAATGCACACCGCTCTAATTCGTCCGCATGAGTGGTGTACAGAAAGTGGCTTCGAAATACGTGTCAGGAAGAGTGCTCTTATGATCTTTTCTCGCCATATAATTCCACTTCCCTAAACAATACAACTCGGACAAAATACTTTCCCAGTTGCGAAAACAACACAATATCTTGGGAAGATTACGAATAACTAAGACGGGCACCTCCTTTTCGAGACATCATTACCAGGTGGGGAAAAGACGGCAATCTCATCAGAGCTGCGACTGGAGTATGATGGAGCTAATACGCATTTGCAAAAAATTCCTCCTACGGCTCTGTTTCAACGAATATGAGCAACTGGACAAAAAAAATCGGGGAATTAGCATCCTACCGTGTGTGCGGAAGATACTGAATAAGTCAGCAACTTCCACCGTCACGGGTGAATACGTGGAGATGCAAGAATTAAAGCACAAGGAGTGGAAAAGTCCTCTTCTGTCGCAGTACAACAGGACATACGAAACTTCTGCTCTGCAGACTGATGTCAGGACGAGTTTAACATTTCAAAACCAGGACCCAACTAGCGTAATGGCAATGTAATTCCTGCCTCACCATCTCAATGCGTTTGTGGTGTATGCAAATGGGTTCGAGCCTAGTGAGGGCGATGGTAGTGCCTATTTGGTACCCTGAAGCAAACGACAAGGGCTGTACAAGCTGGGTCCCACTCCACTATTATGACAGCCGAGGTGACTGTCATTCTTGAAGCCCTGCTATTGGCACAGACGACAGCAGCAGACACAGCAGTCATCATCTCTGATAATATGGCAGCCCTACAACTGATCTGAAACCGTCACACTAGTTTTACTAAGCGTATAGTTGCAGAGTTCAGAGTAACTACCGCTACTTTGTTATTCTGCGGATGAAAGACCATTCCGAGACACCTGGAAATGAACAACCAGATGTCCTAGCTAAGTAAACATCTCTACGTGGAGCTATTAAATATGATAAACTACCTCTCATAGATATGATACCCGCGCTCAGAAAGCGGTTGTCATCGGGCTGGCAAGAGGAAGGTCGAGCACATCTAAAATGAAATGCAGTCACTACGCGCTAATCCATCTCATGATACCAAGAGCACCACGATATAACAGGATACAAACATAAAGGAGCTTCATAACAGTCGTAGCAAGGGTAAAATTTATTCATTGGAAGTTCAACAAACACCTCTATCGGCTCAACTTAAGCACCATCCCTCTCTGTGTTTGCAGAGAGGGAGATGATCGAAATACAATATTCCTGCAATGTCCTCGGAGCACGTATCGCATAAACTTACTTGCAATAATCTGTGGGCTCGTGGTCTTCAGTTCCCAAGCAGCCTCCAAATGTTGTTAGCATCCAGCGGTATATCAACCCATAAAACACTGTACGAGTTCGTCAACACTGCCAATATCTCTACATAGCTCCCAGTGCTGCCAATCTAATGCTCTTAGTAATTGGAATGCCAGGGGAAGACCAAATCACAATTAACTGACTATATTTTCACGTGCTACTCAGCAGGATGTGGAACGCTCAGCCTATAAATGTATGTCACTACGCACCTCCTATATGTATGTCTGAATGCTGGTGTATCCATACATATCTCTATCATACCCAAATCTGGTTCTTGTATACTGTTTGATGTTCTGTTTAGATGATGCTTATAGAACCGCACAAATATTCTATTTTCTGTCCGCAGCTTTTGAAACAATTCTTACAGGGCATTCAAAAAAAACATTTTATTGTTATTTTACTTACTTAGCCATTAAAAAAAAATATGGATTGAATTGGGAATATCCCGAAAGTGTACCATTTCTGATTGTGGCAGTTCCGAAATCCGATAAATTAAAAAAAGAAAAAGAAACTTTGACTGCACCAACCACGAACTCATATCCATTACAAATAAAATCAAAGATAACTATGTCGTTGTGTAACTTAAAATTATCCTGTCAAGAGTTCCACGGAAAGAATTCCAAGAAAAATTGCGTTATTGATAAATTGGGTTCAAGCGAGAAATAACAATACTTAACTATAGATTATTATTTCCTTATAAGTATAATTGAAATGGCAAAATTTATTGATTATCTTTTCGTCTTCCTTCCCAGAAGAATAGATAATAATTTATTCTGTATAATGAAGAACTTTTAGTTCATTCTGATATGAGATTATTTTAGGAACAAGGCTAAGCAATTAAGAAGTTCGAGTATCTGGTTTCTATCATAATTTCCAAATTATAAGGCTGTTTATTGACTGCTTTTTTAGTTTAAGCACATTTATGGTTGATCTCGCAAAAACTGGCTGTGATTGTTTATTAATAAATGACAGAAAGTACCCAATTGACTATTGCCATTTAATTCCGGGCGGGAAGGAGCGCCTGGTCCCCGGCACGAATCCGCCCTGCATATTTGTGTCGAGCTCCGGTAAACCGACCAGTCTGTGGATGGTTTTTAGGCAGTTTTCCATCTGCCTCGGCGAATGTGGGCTGGTTGCCCTTATTCCGCCTCAGATACACCATGTCGGCGATTGCTGCGCAAACAAGTTCTCCACGTACGCGTACACCACCATTACTCTACCACGCAAACATAGGGGTTACACTCGTCTGGTGTGAGACGTTTCCTGGGGGGGTCCGCCGGGGGCCGAACCGCACAATAACCCTGGGTTCGGTGTGGGGCGGCGGAGGGGTGAAGTGGGCTGCGGTAGTCGTCGTGGGGTTGTGGACCACTGCGGCTGCGGCGGGGACGGAGCCTCTCCGTCGTTTCTAGGTCCCCGGTTAACATACAATACAATACAATACAATTGCTATTTAAAATAGGTAGTCCGATTTTCAGGGCAAATGCCCGGCTAAATACAACGCAGATTTCGGCTTTTCTATTTTTCGACCTGGCGACACTGTTTCCACCACGTACACACGCGGAGTTCCAGTGCGGGCTGTAATTATCGTATGGCAGCGAAACGTGGGCGATATGCTAATGCATTAATGTGGTACCAATATACGCTGGAAAAAACTAGTTCCTATTTTAGCCACCAGGTGCAAATCTGACGCTGTATAGCATCTCGTCGACGTCTCCAGTCCTCATATTGAACAAATTGTGTAAGCGGCAGTTAATAATAAAATCAAAATTATGCCTACCTCACTTGTTTTACCTTTTCTGACCACGTCCGGTACCTAATCCACTACATATGGAAACATTTCTATATGTCTTTCTTGCATTCATATTTTCACCAGGTTGCCAAAATTGAAGCTAACTTTCTCCTGCAGAAATCGGTTGCGCATTGCAATATCGACTAGGTTTCGATGCCATACGACAGTTACAGCCTACACTGGACCTCTGTGAGCAGCTGTACTTTAATTACAACCACTC
The DNA here is from genome assembly GCF_023864345.2 of Schistocerca serialis cubense. Lineage (NCBI taxonomy): Eukaryota > Metazoa > Arthropoda > Insecta > Orthoptera > Acrididae > Schistocerca > Schistocerca serialis. The sequence continues at coordinate 696,712,518 of NC_064640.1, read as the reverse complement.
GGTACAAGCAATTTGCAGTTACGTGCTTCGCGTGCTTTGCTCATTTAAGACCTCGCACCACACTTATCTTTCAGCATTGGCTTGATATGTGAAAATATTCAGCTTCTGGGTCGTGAAATATCTGCATAATTTTGACCCTAATGGTTTGAGACACACTGTGTACAGAGGTATCATCCTCTAATCCAAACAAATGGGCGATATGCACGCAGGAGAACGGTGGTTTAAATACCTGTCGGCCGCACAGATGTAGGTTTTCCGTGCCTACTGTAAATCGCTTAAAACGAATTCCGGAATGATTCCTTTGAAAAGGACACTGCCGATATCCTACCCCATCGTTTCCTAACCTAACCTTCCTTCTTCTAACTCAGACAGGCTAGTCCCTGTGGAAAACGTCTGCAACACGCGTCGAAAAGTGGGTTGTTTTTAGTTTTGTGAATAATTTACAACGCGACAATACTACTAGAAGGATTTTTAATGAAAATGGCCATGACTGATTCTCTCACTTGTATGTCTGTGTGACAGAAGTAATCTTCCTCCTTTAATGACGTTGCTGTCGGAGGGACTTGTAACTATAATCTTCCTTCTTTCGTGTCTAACACACAGCAATTCGTGGGGACTTAACCGCAGATGCTAAGTATTTGATGAAATGGGTGCGTTTCAGAGGGAAGTTTTAGAATAATTGCTAAGTCGTTGAGGCCCGCTGATGGTCGGTAAATGCAGTGATTATGCGGCAAAGCGCATCGCGTTGTTGTGCTGCGAAAATGGCTAATTTCGCACAAAGCCATTGCAGGTGGCGGTGTGGCAGAGAGCCGGGAGCGACGAATACTACGCGCGTTCCAAGTCTGCTGTTGTTTCTGTTATAAAGGTGCTTTACACTCTCGTATAGCTACTAGGACATGCAGCCCCAAGCAACATCCTTGGAAGACTTAACATCTTTGTTTTTACACATCAGTACCTGCACTGAATACTTTGAACATTATATTGGACAAACTGGATGTAACATTCATACCCAGTTCAAGAACCATAGAAACGCATTCCGAAGTGACACACCATAAAAATCTGTCATAGCCGCACAAATCAGAGATCTAGGTCACATCTTTGAGAACAAAAATGATGACCTCATGATACTGCACGCCTTAAATAAAGGTCACAAAATGGATTTTTATTAGCAACTTGAGATTTACATCCATATAAAGAGAGCTGGCCAGAATTTCTCAATGACTTTCTGAAAGCAAATCAAGCTATTTCTTTAAAAGTTTCGGCACAATATTCAATAAATTTTTAGATATTTAACGTATTTCCAAGTGCTTATCACGAGTACAGCTATTTCCTTACATACACTGTCGAAAAAAATAACGCAACGCCAAAAAATAATTAATGTGCAATAATGAAATAAAGGGAACACATTTGTTCAGAGAGACTGACATTGCAAGATCAAAGGTTAATGTAAGTGCGAGGTAAGCCATTGAAAATGTGAACTGCTGGTACATTAATAACAGATGTAACCGTCTGAATGTTCAATGCAAGCATGCAAACGTGCATGCATTGTGTTTTACAGGTTCCGGACGTCAGTTTTTGGGATGGGAATCCATGCCCGCTGCACCTGGACGGTCAATATAGGGACGATTAATGTTGGTTGCGGATGCCGCTGAAGTTGTCGTCCGATGATATCCCATATGTGCTCAAGTGGAGACAGATCTGGTGATCGAGCAGGCCAAAACAACATGTCGACACTCTGTAGCGCAGTCTTTGTGCTTGGGATAGCCACGAGAGTGTTCCTGCTGTCACACGAAATAGCACTCCAGACCATAGCTCCATAGCCCCAATGTGCCTAGCACGCAGACAGGTTGATTGCAAGCTCTCAAGTGGCCTCCTTCTAACCAACACACGGCCATCGCTGGCACCGAGGCAGAACCAGCTTTCATCAGGAAACATAACAAACCTCTGCCCTGCCCTCCAATTAGTTCTCGATTGTCACTTCTGAAGTCGCAAATTGGCAGTAGTTTGGAGTCAGTGGAATGGACGCTAGAGGATGTGAGGTTCGGAGCTGTCCTTGACGTAACCGATTTGTAACAGTTCGTTATCTCACTTTGGTGCCAACTGCTGCTCAAATTGTTGCTGCAGATGCAGGACGATGCGCCAGAACCTTACACCGAATACTATGGTCTTACCTCTCGGTAGTGCCACGTGGTCGTCCGGAGATGGATCTTAGCAGTCATGCACATTGACTACATTACTGCTAACTCTTTCTGCATTATCGCAGAAGGAACATTCAGCTTCACGTAGCCCTTTTACACGTCCTCATTCAAATTCAATGAGGTGTTGATAACGGAGTATTCACGACTTTTACAGCGAGTATTTAAAACAAACCTGATTTGCGTCAACGTAATGGCGCTGCTAGCGGTACTCCCACGCGACTGGCGTGAAATCTGAATAGACGTCATCTTTCAGGTTTAGAAACATGGCTACCAACTATCGTTCATGTTGGACAACTTCTTCTTGGTGTTGCGATTTTTTTCACGTCAGTATACGAAGTGTGATTGGAAAGTTTTATGAATGGGCTTGTAACTGTACAATGGTGGTACTCACTGTGATGCATCTCCTTCAAAATAGTCCCCTTATGGCTGAACACACCGACTCCAACCGTGTTTCCACTTTTGGAAACATTCCTAGAAATCATTTGCCTGAAGTGTGTAAAGGACGCTCTCCGTATTTGCCTGGATGTCTTCAATCGAGTCAAATCGCTTCCCTTTCACTGAAAATTTCACTTTAGGAAACAGGTAGAACCCGCAGGTGCCAAATCACGGGAATGTGGCGGTTGTGGGAGCACAGGAATTTAGAATTTCGCAAAAAATTCAACGATAGAGAAGCCACGATGAGCCGGAGCATTGTCATAGTGTAGCACCCAACTCCTGTCTTTCCACAATGCAGGCCTTTTCTTCCGCAAACGCTCAAGGAAACATTTATAGTATTCCTGGTTAATGGTCTGTCCTCCAAGGGTAAATTCATGATGCACGATACCGGTAGAATCGAAAAAAATCACTAACTTTGTCTCCGTCCTCAACCGACTTTGCCGTGCTTTTCTCGGTCATGGTGAACCTGGAGTCTTCCACTGCGAAGACTGCACTTTGATTTCAGGATCATATCCATATACTCACTATTCGTCACCTGTAATTACGCTATTTTACAAATCTCGGTCATTTTTAGTCCGATTAATCAGTTCTTGGCACACTTCAAGTCGGTATTGTCTGTGGTCACTTGACAACACTTTTGGAATGAATTTTGCGGACACTCGACGCATGTTCAGATCTTCACTTAAAATTGACTGAACTGCATAGAAACTTAAATTAAGTTCATCAGCCATCTCCCTTATTGTAAGTCTACGATCAGTGCGCACTAAGTCGCGAACATTCACAAAATTTACATTCGTTTTTGAGGTGGAACGACAGCCGGACTGTGGTTCATCTTCAAATGATTCGCGGCAATTTTTAAATCTGTGGAACCACACAAAAACATTTAACTGGCTCATACAATTTTCTCCAAAAGCTGTTTTTAATAGTTCGTAAGTCTCATAAGCTGATTTCCCGGTTTTAAAACAAAATTTCGCACAAACTGTTTGCTCCGTTTTCACGTCCATTTTCACGCAGACAGAATCCGGCAACAAGCCCTAACAGACCAACACTCAACCAGCTGCCACAATACACTGAATAAAGGAAACGCAGTTTCCTGTCAGAGGGAATTCAAGAGCAAGCCAATGACTGACTCCCCACTTTCCGTGTACCTGCCCGCGATCCATTCTTAAAACGTTCCAATCACATCTCGTACATCTCAGTTCCCTGTATATTCATCAATGTTACCAGACGGTTAACTCTATAGCTCTGTACTTTTCAAAAATTAACTATTTTGACATATAAAGGGTGGTCCATTGATCGTGGCCGGGCCAAATATCTCACGAAATAAGCGTCAAACGAAAAAACTACAAAGACGGAAACTTGTCTAGCTTGAAGGGGGAAACCAGATGGCGCTATGTTTGGCCCGCTAGATGGCGCTGCCATAGGTTAAACGGCGTTTTTTTAAAAATAGGAACCCCCCATTTTTATTACATATTCATGTAGTACATAAAGAAATATGAATGTTTTAGTTAGACCACTTTTTCGCTTTGTGATAGATGGCGCTGTAATAGTAACAAGCATAGGGCTCACAATTTAGACGAACTGTTTGTAACAGGTAGGTTTTTTAAATTAAAATACAGAACGTAGGTACGTTTGAACATTTTATTTCGGTTGTTCCAATGAGATACATGTATCTTTGTGAACTTACCATTTCTGAGAACGCATGCTGTTACAGCGTGATAACCTCTAAATACCAAATTAATGCAATAAATGCTCAAAATGATGTCCGTCAACCTCAATGCACTTGGCAATACGTGTAACGACATTTCTCTCAACAGCGAGTGGTTCGCCTTCCGTAATGTTCGCACATGCATAGACAATGCGCTGACGCATGTTGTCAGGCGTTGTCGGTGGATCACGATAGCAAATATCCTTCAACTTTCCCAATAGAAAGAAATGTGCCGGACGTCCATCATGTTGGAACTACATCGCCATTCCGTCATGCAGTGAAACATCTTGTAGTAACATCGGTAGAACATTACGTAGGAAATCAGCATACATTGCACCATTTAGATTGCCATCGATAAAATGGGGGCCAATTATCCTTCCTCCCATAATGCCACACCATACATTAACCCGCCAAGGTTGCTGATGTTCCACTTGTCGCAGCCATCGTGGATTTTCCGTTGCCCAATAGTGCTTATTATGCCGGTTTACGTTACCGCTGTTGGTGAATGACGCTTCGTCGCTAAATAGAACGCGTGCAAAAAATCTGTCATCGCCCCGTAATTTGTCTTGCGCCCAGTAGCAGAACTGTACACGACGTTCAGAGTCGTCGCCATGCAATTCCTAGTGCATAGAAATATGGTACGGGTGCAATCAATGTTGATGTAGCATTCTCAACACCGACGTTTTTCAGATTCCCGATTCTCACGCAATTTTACTGCTACTGATGTGCGGATTAGCCGCGACAGCAGCTAAAACACCTACTTGGGCATCATCATTTGTTGCAGGTCGTGGTTGACGTTTCACATGTGGCTGAACGCTCCCTGTTTCCGTAAATAACGTAACTATCCGGCGAACGGTGCTGACACTTGGATGATGTCGTCCAGGATACCGAGCATATATATATATATATGTCCAGTGCAAGGTGCACTGGACATATAGTTGGGGATAGTTTCAGAATGAGTGGAAATTTCATGTTACGAGAGCGAAACAGTTGCGTGTTACATCTGTGTAATAATCGACTTACAGCAGTGATCGTAGTATCTCTGAATTTTTGTGTCCTGGGCTCAGCTGCAGAGCGTGGGAGAGTCGAGTGTTCCACATGGAGGAAGATGGCAGTACTTTTAGCCATTCTGCATATTTCAGGAGGATTTTGCTGAAGAAAACTCTTAGGAATTATTAATCTGATGAAAGGACTTACAGACGCAGCATTAATGGAGCAGAGAGAATGGATCTGCATTATGAATGTGTTTCTAATGTAATAATTTTTACTGGCACGTACTGATAATGTTAGCAATTCTTGCAACGGAACAGTCTAACTCCCCATCTCGGTTTAGGTCATTTCAGTTTTATTCACTTCAGTTTGCATAATCGTAAAAACATTGTCTTGTAAGACTTGTGTAAGGAGAATAAAGTTTTCGGTTTTCTATAAGTTTCATGACTTGTGAAATAAGGGTTTAAAATAAAGGATGGCCATTATAATGAAGGGGTTAGTATTTTCATTTTAACTAAGAAATTTTTTTAGTATGAGAAAATAATCCCAGTCTTTCTCCTAGTAGTTTAGTCTTACTTTGGCGTATTTAGGCAGGCGCGATTTTTTCTTGCTATGCTGTTGCTGCTGATTACGATTTAATTTTTCAGCAGAAATTCTTTTCACATTTTGTTGATTCTTTCGTTTCCCATCTCACGTTTCCATTGCGCAAATTCTAAACATTTTTTTTTTTTAATTCAGGTTTCTAATGGGGCAGTGAACAATACGTGTTTCATAGTGCTGCTACTTTTTTGGGCAGTGCACAGTTTGATTTTTGGTAGTGGTTCTTGAGTAACAGTTTTGATCTAATTTCCTGCAATGTGAACGCCAGTTAGTTTTGTCTTTATGCAAATGTGTGCACTGAGAGACGCTGTTCGCAATAGTAATTTCAGTTCGACCTTTTAATGGCAGAGGACAGAATATTTAGTTTTGAGTAAAAAGCAAGCAAACATTTTAATGCTCATCAACGAACGAATGATCGAGTCAGAGCAAATGCCTTTCAGCCTTTTCTCTTCCCCATCATCCCGGGGAGACCGGGGCGGAACCGACCGCCTAACGTCTGGAGCAAATTTTTGAGGTCTCAATTATGGAAAAAAAATTTAGAAAAATTGCAGACCATTTATTCCAACACTTTTGTAATACAATTTGCAACTGATGGTAGCATAAAATAATACACTGACCAGCCAGAACATTATGACCACCTACTTAATAACAATTGTGTCCACCTCTGACAAGGATAACAGTGGCGACGCGTCGTGGCGTGCAAGTAATGAAGCTATGGCAAAAATGGTTCAAATGTCTCTGAGCACTATGGGACTTAACATCTGAGGTCATCAGTCCCCTAGAACTGTTTTTTGTGTGTGAAATCTTATGGGACTTGACTGTTAAGGTCATCAGTCCCTAAGCTTACACACTACTTAACCTAAACTATCCTAAGGACAAACACACACATCCATGGCCGAGGGAGGACTCGAACCTCCACCGGGACCAGACGCACAGTCCATGACTGCAGCGCCTCAGACCGCTCGGCTAATCCCCCTCGGCCCCTAGAACTTAGAACTACTTAAACCTAACTAACCTAAGGACATCACACACATCCATGCACGAGGCTGGATTCGAACCTGCGACAGTAGCGGTCGCGCGGTTCCAGACTGAAGCGCCTAGAACCGCTCGGCCACATCGGCCGGCAGGCTACGGCAGGTCGCTCGATGGAGTTGGTACCAAATCTGCACACATAAGTCTCCTAATTTCCGTAAATTCTGGAGAGGGGTGTGATTAGCTCTGACGCCACACTCAGTCGCATCTCACATGTAATCGATCGGGTTTAGATATGGTGAGTTGGGCGCCCTGCACATCAATTTAAAATCGACATTGTGTTCCTCGAACCACTGCATCACCCTCCTGGTCTTGTGACATGGCGCATTATCTTGTCGAAAAATACCACTGCCGCTGGGAAACAAGATCGTCATGAAGGGGTGTACGTGGTCTGCAACCAGTATACGATACTTCTTGGCCGTCACAGTACCTTGCACGACCTCCACTGAACATATGGATGTCCATGTGAATATTCCCCAAAGCATAATGGAGCCGCCGTCAACTTCTCTCCATCCTGAAGTACAGGTGTCAAGGTACTGTTCCCCTGTATGACGGCCGGCCGCTGTGACCGAGCGGTTCTAGACGCTTCAGCCCGGGACCGCGCTGCTGCTACGGTCGCAGGTTCGAATCCTGCCTAGGGCATGAATGTGTGTGATGTCCTTAGGTTAGTTAGGTTTAGGTAGTTCCAAGTGTAGGGGACTGATGACCTCAGATGTTAAGTCCCATAGTGCTTAGAGCCATTTGAACCATTTGAACCCTGGAGGACAACGGATTGGCGCCATCCCATCGTTATGGCGAAGAAGGTATCGGGATTCATACAGACCATGCAATGCTCTGCTGCTGTGCCAACCTCCAGTGCAAATGTTAATGTGCTCACTTCAGTTGTAGTTGCTGATGTCGTGGTGTTAACATTGGCACATGCAGGGGTTGTCAGATGCGGAGGCCCATCGTTAGGAGTGTTCGGTGCACTGTGTGTTCACACTTTTACTCTGCCTTGCATTAATGTCCGATGTTAGTTCCGCCATAGTTCGCCATTTGTCTTATTTCCCCAGTCCAGCCTACGACGTCCGACATCTGTAATGAGGGATAGTCGCTAAACCCCACAACATATGGACATGATTTCACACTGGTTTCACCACAGGTTGAAGACACTCACCACAGCACTCCTCGAACATTGGGAAAGTCGTCCAGTTCCCCAAATGATCGTGCACAGCCTCCGGGCCATCACAATCTGCCCTCGATCAAACCCAGACAGATTGCGCGCCTTCCCCATTCTACACACGGACAGCACGCTCACACAGTGCGTGTGTCTGACTACCAGTCAATTCCTCGCCAGGATACGCTGCTATTGCTTGAGCAGTAGGTCGGTGGTCATAATGTTCTGGTTGATCAGTATATATTTCGTTTGCTATATCAACAAGCTAAGAAAGTGTCTTTACGTCTGTTCCGCTCTGTACAAGCGGCGGAATGGACTCTGTTTCTTTCTTTTTTTATTTATTTGTTGGCACACCTTACAAATAAGCTGGGTTTCATCGCCCTAAAGTATCTATGCCAGCACACGAGTTATGACACCACTGCTACACTTCAGACATACAATTCAACCCTCAGTTGAAGTGTAGATCCAATCTCTTTTTCTTTTGTCTTCGTTTTCTTTTACTGAAGACCTTTTCGTTTCAATTTTTTCTTCCCTTCTCCAGCTAGCAGCCTGAACTTTGTTGTGTTCTGTTCAGCTGTTTCAGCTTCCAGGAATTTTTTGACCGTTTCTTGTAGCTCACTCTTGTAGGAAAATGACGTGAGAACAGCAGTTTTAGCTCTCTTTCTTGTCTCCCTTTTCTGACCTGGTGTAGCTCGGGGTACTGGTGTAACATTTTCCGGGCTAAAATTAGGGAAGCTTGACCCAGTGGAGTTATTGATGGTTGCAAGTTTTTAGTGGACCAATTTTGTCTCTCCATTTTCCTTACATGATGACGTACTATCTGCAAACGAGAAAGACACAACATGTGGTAAAATTCGTCAAACGAAGATTGAAAGACGACAGGGGCAGAACGGACTGTACCAGTGGACCATTCCGCCTTCCAACTGAAGTTTACACACCGATAGTTAAGAACATGCTGATTTGGGTGGACTAATCTTTAATTGGACAGAAAAAACTGTGACAGTCTTACCTTAGCAGGAAAAGGTCTGGTAAGTTATAACAGAACAGCGAATTCGCTCACTTTCACAGGCAGACTACGAGACTGACGCGAAAAACAGTTGCAACCTTGCTAAACCATAGCAGACATAGGTTTGGTAAACACTTGTCAGCGCCTCTAGACGAAATTTGACCACCTCAAGACCGTTCTGGTCCGGTAGTCGTTTCCGCCTCGGTCTCCCCTATCACAGAGAGGGTTACTGCTGAAATACCGAAAGCGTAAGTCCGGGTCCGGGAACATATTACTTCCTCCCATATATTCCTCGCGAAATGACGATGACAAACAAATAAGAGAAATCAGAGCTCACACGGAAGGTTATCAAGTCATTCTGCCGACGCACCATTCGTGAATGAAACAGAGAAGCGGAAAAACCATAGAAGTACCAGTGGTGTCCTCCGCAACACACCGTAAAGTGGCTTGCGGATTACGCACACAGAAGTAGACAGACGCTACAAGAGAGACTTGGTGCATCACAGAGATATTGCTTGGTTGATTTGGGGAAGTGGACCAAATAGCGAGGTCGTCGGTCTCATCGGATTGGGGAAGGACGGCGAAGGAAATCGGCCGTTCCCTTTCAAAGGAACCATCCCGGCATTTGGCCAAAGCGATTTTAGGGAAATCACGGAGAACCCAAATCAGGATGGCTGGAAGCGGGTTTAAACCGTCGTCCTCCGGAATGCGAGTCCAGTGTCGTAACCACTGCGCCACCTCGCTCGGTTCACAGAGAGGGTTAGTGTTATAATTCCGAGACTGTAAGTCCTCAAAGAGTCGAGCAACATCTTACAGCCTCCCAATACATCTGGAAAAATAATTTTGATGGTAAAATCAGACAAATTCGAGCTCATTCGAAGGCTTGCCCACGTGCTTTTCTTCCACGCACCATTCACCATTCGCAAATGTAATACGAAAGGGCAGTGGTAAGTGTTACATGAAACGCTTTCCGCAACAAATTCTAAGATGGACTTCGGAATATTTATGTCAGCGCCAGCGCAAGCCTAACTGCTGCCGCAAACGAGGTGCAAAATTGCAGACCCTCATCTTTTAAAAAGTTTGTGTATTGTTAAAATCTGTCATTTTTTGGTATGTGTTCAAATCTGACGTTAAAAGGTAGTCATATGTTTTAAACAAATCTAGGTCTTAAAAATAATGTTAATAAATCATACGAATTTAGTGTTACCGCAAGTGAAAATTTTTTAAGGTTGTGTACCGATAATGTATTCTGCGAAAAACAGAATATAATCACAACACAGTTTAAAATTGACACGTTAATTTGGTCTGAACAATAATGTGTAAAAAACAAGCTATTTTGCGTCGAATATAATACAAAACAGCACGGTAAAGAACTAATCAACTGAGCATTAAAAAAAACTAGACAAATCGAATCTTCCCAGCTTTCAATTGCACAAACTCTTTCACGCGATACATGTAATTTAAGTCTTCTGCAAGCTCGTGATTCATAGATATTGTTGGCAGTTCACTTAAATGAGTTTGGCTCATCGCTGATATGACGTAACATCTCAGATGGTATAAGTTTCTAGAAGATAAAATTGATCAAAATATATTATGTTTTTGTCAACTTCTCTCTCCGTTCGTAACTGCCACCGGGAGTGTTGGAATTCTTAGAGCAATGTTAATATTGGGGCAAAAAGTATGCCTTCCTATAAACTTCAGAGTCTCTGTTCTACCTATTCCGGGGCTCACCAACTTTGAAAGCACTTTTAAGTTCTTCCCTCAACTCCAGCACACCAACGTCGCTTCACTTGTTGTCTTGCAAAGCCGTTGCGAGGTTCCTACACTTTTCGTCCAAGCCATCAGTAGGTGTATTCTTCAGCTTGCCGATGTACAGAAAACCAAAATGATCGCAATGAGCCTTCAGCTGAGTGAATCTTTCGTTCAAAGATATGGTCATTGCGTCTAAAAGATAACAGCAGAGTTCAATCTTTTAACATTCCGTTGGATCCTCTACTGTCTCATCCTTTCCTTCGCAAGTAAAGTGTCTTGGCTTCCTGCTTTGTCGCAGGGGAACATTTATCCGCGGTAACGTTATATCTTCTAGCTATAATTCTGCGACCAATGCTTTGGAATTCATCAAGAAAGTCACTAAGTTATCTTTTGTCCTACAATTCTCAAAATATGCTTTCGTACTTTCAAGGGCTTCCACGGCCTCATAAACATTTATGTCAATGCTTTGGGGGGTTTTACTGACTACAGTGATGTGAAGCAGTACGTCGTACCATATTGTCAGAGAAGTAAGAAAGGTATACGCTTTGTCGACGGGAAACACTTATCCTCAGTAACGAATTCTTGTGATACGTGAACAAGCGCGTCAGAAACTCCTCCAATTTCAAACATCAGGGGAGTACGTGCTTCGATGCGGCTTCCCCACGTAGTATAGCTCAGTGGCTTCAAAGTCAGGTTATGCAGATACGTCTTTAAGACATCCCAACGCCGAATGGAGGACGAGAAGAAATCGTACAAGCTCTTCACTGTCGAAAACATGGGAACATAGCGGAATAGTTTACAACAATATTTAGTGAGTGACTGCTACATGGTGCACAGAATGCTCTTTTGTTCAAATCTAAAGTACTTTTCTGGAGACCAGAGTGCTTTCCCTTCATGTTCGCCCCACTGTGGTACAATTAACCTCTCGTACCACACGACGTAATTTTTTTGTCTTCCAAGAACTTGAGTACGACCTGCATCAAAGTGGAGCCTGAAGAAACTTGGATTGGAAGAAATCCCACGAAATGCTTCCAAATTCGGGAATCGTGTACCCTTTCATGTCGTGTCTCTTGGATCAGCGTACAACAACTTTCATCTGCTCAACTTTTGAAATATTTCGTTTGCAATCCAGAATGATATTGTACTACTTTGCAGATTTCATCATAAATAAAATGTTGTTGATTATAGATGACCCAGTAAGATGAATTATTTCGTTCTGTATGTCTTTCCCAAGAGAATGATAACCCTTGTTCTCCCCTTTCTTTGTTCTGTGTAGGTGCTCCACTATCTCAGCATCGAACTTTCCGAGTAATTCAACAAGTTTCAAGAAGTTTCTGTTGTCACACTGAAAGAAACAGTGTATCTGTACTTTCTCTCAAAAGCAGATACTGCTAACCCAGGAAGTTTATTATCGCTATTAAACGCTGAAGAAGATTTTTCCAATATCCCCTTTCAATATTCAGTACCCTTTAATGATGGGCGTCGACAGTTTGCGAATTCTTCAGTCCTTTAGAAAACTCGATCTACTTTTCGTACGAATTCAGATGCTCGGTACTCTTCCTATAACTTTCGAGATAAGAAGCAAGGTGCCGCCAGTCTCTTACACCGTTCTTTTCAAGTTCTGCTGTAGATGACGAAAAAAGTTTGCAACAAAAGTAGAAGACAGCATCCTTGCTCTTTGACTACACCAACCAATGTCTATCTGCTTCTTTTAGATTCTTCAGAGAATAGTTGTAACGCACAGGGTTGAAGCGCCGGTCGTCCACGTTTTTGGGACATTCTTCAGCTTCTTTAATGCACACAGGAGGATCCCGCATGACCACAGTCGTTCGAACTCAGTCGTTAATAATTTCTGACCATCTCCCGGGATGTGAGGCAATTGTGTCTTCAGTTTTACGCCCGCCTTCAATCTGTGGTAGTGACTAGGGCAGCTGGTATCCCTCCGGTATCTACCGAATCCGTTCGCCTAATTTCGATTCTGCCTGAAATGTTGTTCTCGCAGCTTCCCTCATAAATCAGGTCGGAGGCCGTTGAATATCTTGTGAATGGCCCACTGTCAGCATTGCTGCTGCCTTCGGTGGTCACTGGGATGTTCTCGTCCGTTTTATGGCGATGTCCTCAAGATGAAGACGTAACTCAGTAGTTCCTCTTGTTTCTTCGGTTTGTGTCATATTTTCACCCTCGACGCTGCTAGATCGTTCTCTCTTTGGCTTGAAATATCGATGCAGTACATCCTATTGCTTCTAATCGTCTTTTTCCTTAAGCACCCGTCTTTCTTATGTTCTCTGTCAGAGTCTCTTTCTCCTGTCGGACATGTCTCAAACTGCCTTGTAAGGAACGATTACGTGACACTAATTGTTAACGTCGGTGTTTTTTTTAATATTTATCTTTATTGCGCTTTACTCATCTCCGATTTGCCCATTTCTTAAACTAAAGAAATAAAGAAAAGTGGACAGGAAGCGGCCCTGGTTGAAATAAAGGAAAGATTCAGGCATTGGTCTCGTGGAGGTGAGAAATCCTTTCCTTGTCCTGGAATTCACTGAGATTATTTCACATTTCATTGAACCCATTGAATTATCTTTCCAAATTACTAATTAGGCATTCGAAATTTTATGTAGATTGGTGTGATATACTTTTCAGAAATAATTTTTCTGGATTAAAATTCCTTAAACTCATACATTAATAAATCACATCAGAGTGTTAGAGAACTTCATATCGTGAATTATTAATAACGCAACAAGTCAAAATATATACAAGGAGCGAACTGGAGTATAGTCAACAAAATAAATAGCTTGTTGATACAACAATTTAAATTTAAAATTCTACGCAAACAACTGGGTTGTTCAGTCTGATTCTAGAAGTTTTTGTTGTAAAAAATATAAGCATACGCACAAGGATCCATGTTTTACAACCAAATACCTTAAAAGAAACATTAACGATTTAGCAGCTTATATTTTTGTTTGATTGGAAGTAACCGAAACTAAGAAATAATTTACTGTTGGGGAGGTTTTAAAAATTCCACAAAAACAGCTGGATCATTCAGCGTCGTTCACAACACACTTACTTACCTTAATCTGTATAAATAAAAATCCATTGCCGCATTTTTGAAATATCATCAATTAAGAACGGCTCCCAGAGATGGTTGATTTTTGTCTTTGTTGTGGTCATAATTACCAGAACAAGGCTTGTACGAAAGAAAATTTTTGGAAGATCTACCGGAAAAGTCAGAAACTAAAATCAGTTGTGAAAGATCATCTCTTGAGAACGGACCGAACAATTTGATATTCTTTTTAATTTTTTTTATTCATAATTCTAGATAGTAATGGTATTTTTGGTATGAAAAAGAAAACAAAAATTATGTTCAACTTAACAGTTCTACTATCACATGTTTTCATAGTAAAAAAATTAATTTCACTGTTACGCACAAATAATATATAAATACATATGTAATATGTAAGGTGGAAACTTTGTTACCGAAAATCTCGTAAAGCTTTACTTAAAAATTTTACAAGATACTTTAATGAACATTCGGACGGACATAAGCTATATATTTTTGTAGTATATTACATATACAAATATATATATGTACTATACACAGGGGAGACGTTGTGGAAAGATCGTGACAGATTTACTTCAAATTTTTACACGATACTCTATTGAACATTCAGACGGAAACGGAAATAAAGAGGGGGAGGAGGAAATGGACAGAGAGAGAGGGGGGGGGGGGAGGAGGAGATATACAGAGACAGGGAGGATGAGAACATGGACAGAGAGAGAGACGAGCAAGGAATTTAGGATGTATATTCAATTTCTGTACATGTTCAGCAGTTGCAAAGTATTGCTGGGTTCGCTAGCAAACTCTATAAATATACAAAATTACGCGTTTCTCAATCAAATACCTTAGGAGGAATAACTGCCTGAAGTTTTCACTCTAACAAGCTAAATTCTTCATTGACTGTACATGAAATAAAATTTGATTTCTGCAAATCAAAACAGATAATATTACTACGATAAAATCAAAAGAAATCCGTCTCTAAAGTTGCGTTTTTGTCCGGCCTGGGAAACGTAGTCTTTCCCTACCCGTTTCTACAATTTTAGTTTTAAGCTTATCGTACAAAAGAGAAGCAAACGTTACAGATAAGTGCAGCCCGCTGAGAGGGTCTGGCTTCATGCGCCTTTAAGGATCAATTTCGTAAATTTTGATCACTTTCTTCTAAATTCGCTATTTCAGACGTAGCGCGTAGCAGAGACTATGCGATTCATAGTAGCGTCTACAGGGATAAGGAGAGGATTTCTCGTGACGGCAAGCAAATGGGATGACGTTCTTTTCGTTCCTCGCAACTTTTTGATTAATATTCTGAAATTAAAAAAGCAAATAGAAAAATATTAACGCTCTGCGCTGCGGTCACTCATTGGAAAGAACCGAGACTGGGCGTAAGTCCTCAGTATCATGTATTAGCTCTTTCGTGGCAGTTTGTTCAAAAAAGGGTAACAAACCAGTCTTTACTGCCGTATCAGTTCACTTTTCTTCCCATTATTTTCATTCTAGCTGTTCGGACGACGCGTGCTTATTTGCTGCTCTGCCAATTTTTCAAGTAAGAAGAGTAGATCGTAAGAAAACAAATTTTCCTTTCTGCACCATTGATGAAGAAGAAGTCTAACTTATGAGCAACATGCATGCATAATACTAACTGCACTATACATGTAAAACAGTTACCTCTTACATCAATGTCTAGTATACACTGAAATTCCGCCGGCCGGTGTGGCCTAGCGGTTCTAGGCGCTACAGCCTGGAACCGCGCGACGGCTACAGTCGCAGGTTCGAATACTGCCTCGGGCATGGATGTGTGTGATGTCCTTAGGTTAGTTAGGTTTAAGTAGTTCTAAGTTCTAGGGGACTGATGACCTCAGAAGTTAAGTCCCATAGTGCTCAGAGCCATTTGAATTTGAACTGAAATTCCAAAGAAATTGGTATATGCATGCGTATTCTAATACAGAGATATGTGAACAGGCAGAATACGCCGCTACGGTCGGCAACGCCTATGTAAGACAACAAGTGTCTGGTGCAGTTGTTAGATAGGTTACTGCTGATACAATGGCAGGTTACCAAGATTTAAGTGAGTTTGAACGTGGTCTTAAAGTTGGCGCACGAGCGATGGGACACAGCATCTCCGAGGTAGCGGTGAAGTGAGGATTTTCCCGTACGACCATTTCACAAGTATACTGTGAATATCAGGAATCCGATACAACATCAAATCTCCGACATCGATGCGGCCGGAAAAAGATCCTGCAAGAACGGGACCAACGACGACTGAAGAAAATCGTTCAATGTGACAGAAGTGCAACCCCTCCGCAAATTGCTACAGATTTCAGTGCTGGGCCATCAACAAGTCTCAGCGTGCTAACCTTTCAACGAAAAATCGTCGATATGGGCTCTCGGAGCCGAAGGCCTACTCGTGTACCCCTGATGACTGCATAACACACAGAGCTTTACGACGCCTCGCCAGGGCCTGTCTACTCCGACATTGGACCGTTGATGACTGGAAACATGTCGCCTGCCTGGTCGGATGAGTCTCGTTTCAAATTGTATCGAGCGGGTGGACTATTACGGGTATGGAGACAACCTCATGAATCCCTGGATCCTGCATGTCAGCAGGGGACTGTTCAAGCTGGTGGAGGCTCTGTAATGGTGTGGAGCGTGTTTGGTTGGAATAATATGGGATCCCTGATACGTCTAGATACGATTCTGACAGGTGACACGTACGTAAGCATCCTGTTAGATCACCTGCATCCTTTCATGTCCATTGCGCATTTCACCGGACTTGGCAATTCCAGCAGGACAATGCGACACCCAGCCGGTCCAGAAAGTCTGCAGAGTGGCTCCAGTAACACTCTTCTGAGTTTAAACACTTCCGCTGGCGACCATTCTCCGCAGACATGAACATTATTGAGCATATCTGGGATGCCTTGCGACATGCTGTTCAGAAGAGATCTCCACCCTCTCGTATTCGTACGGATTTATGGACAGCCCTGCAGGATTCATGGTGTCAGTTCCCTCCAGCACTACTTCAGACTTTAATCGAGTCCATTACACATCGTATTGCGGCACTCCCGTGTGTTCGCGGGGGCACTACTTGATATTAGGCAGGTATACCAGTTTCTTTGGCTCGTCAAGGTATAAACCGTATTTTTCTGTGGCAAAGAACGTAACAATAGCTACAATTGTTCTTCTAAAAATAAGGAAACAATGGATAGTCTAAAAGTAAAGACAACAATTTACAAAAATAACTTTCATACTCAGCGGCCACATAAACACAACAATGGCCACTCTCAAAATAAAACAAGGGAGAAATAAGTTCTCACATGATATCTCTCCCCTTCTCTTCCTCGCCTTGTCCAACAGGGCAGAAAAGGTGCCACTATGTCGCCGCCCCGCATATGATAGGCCCCGTGTGTCCGTATGTTTCGCACGTGCCTTGCACCGGCCATGATTTACGTCTAATGATAAAAATATTTACATACCATTGCACTGATTTAGTTGTCCGGCCCGATAGTTGAGTAAAGCCGGCACGGTAGCTCAGCGTGTTCGGTCAGAGCGCCAGTTGCCCTCTGTAATAAAAAAAACTGAGTTAATAGACCAACAACGAAGTAAAACGGGTGTCTTTCGACGTCCGCCTAGAGCTGATACAACGAACGAAAACGAACAAAATGAGATTTAAAAAAAAAAAAAAAGTAGTCAGCGTGATAGATTGCCGTCCTAGGGGCCCGTGTTCGATTCCCGGCTGGGTCGGGGATTTTTCCCTGCTCAGGGACTGGATGTTCCGTTGTCTTCATCATCATTTCCTCCTCATCCAGTGCGCAGGTCGCCCAATGTAGCGCCGAATGTAATACGACCTGCACCAAGGTGGCGGGACCTGCCCCGTTAGGGGCCTCCTAGCCAATGACGCCAAACGCTCATTTCCACTGCTTTAGTTAGCATAGTGTATTCTTTAACCGTGCGTATGGAACCATTCGGCATTAAGACCCTGGAACCATATGTGGAAAAGAAACGTTAAAATATCATCCTAATTTACATTTTCATGGTTTGCTTAAGACGAATGAAGTGAATGCCACGGCTAAGTACTTCTATCACTCTCCGTCAGCTGAGGCAGAACTCCGTCTTCGATGACCTGGGCGTCGACCAGAAATTAAAATCTGACACCTCCTTGTCGATTTTCACAGCTAGTATAATAACAGTGAGGTTCCCTAACTACTATGGCTATTGTACTGAAATTAAATATTAATGTTCTAAATTTTCATGTTCCTGCAGTTACATCCGTTGGATCTTCTGCGATATGCCCGCAAATTTCTGTGATTTTATGAACTTTATGACGTTCTTCGTCGTCAGGAATCTCGAGTCCTGTTTTCATCTGGCAAGGTGTTCTTATCGCAAATCTCCTCCCAGTCGCTTCAAACAAGGTTTCCAGAGTGTAAATCCTGCGTTACACTTATTTCGAAACCGTCGCATTGATTTCCCCACTGGAATTACCGTTAATTTACCTCTTCATTATTTATTGTCCGTTAATGAGGCGTTGCTGTGTGATGAACTTTTTAATGGAAACATGCTGTCATCATAATCAACCACGGAGATCGAAAAGCAGATTGACTTCATTAATCGCAAGTTATTCATCACGATGCCGTCTTTCTGCAAGTCCCGAAGTGGAAATCCTCATAGAGTGACAACTAATCTCTAGCGGAGCGCGTCCGTTTCTTTGTCGTTTTTCAACATTGCTACGAACTAGAATCCATTCATCCTTGTGAAACTAACTGAGTACATGTTTAATTCCTTACACTTATATTGGTATGGAGATCGCCGAATGTGTTTCAATCTGAAAGACTGGTAGAGGAAAATTAACCCCACCCTCAAGAAACTCAGAGGTCATCTCTTTCCAACCTAGTACTTTCACCTCCTTATGGTAGCCGAGGAACCGCGATACCACCTCAACTAGAAGAGGTTTCGGTAGCATATTATGCAGTGTAGAAAAGCACTGGCGCCAATGATCTGCAGAGGTAGTGCAATTGTAATCAAACTCGACTAGTGAAAATTAAAAACGGCTCATGTCATAACACCACACCAGCCGAATCCTACCAGTTTCCCTGCAAAAAAGACCCTGAGATCAATATTTCAATTGTCAGTTGTTTACCAATCAGATGGAGGACGGCGTTCGTGGTAGTTCATTTCGAAGCGATGTCTCATTGCTTCATGTAGACGGTGGTTTTGCTCTCTTACTGTTTGTGTGCAGTCTTCGCCGATCTCGTCTCTCTCAGGGATGGAGAGGTTTATTGTTTGGCAAATCTAGTAGGCAAAATATATAGCACATTCTCTTTTTATTAAGGCATTAGCAACTTCCCAAGGCTGTCTTAAAATGAGACCTCCCTTCGACGGCCTCATCTAGCAACACCGACGCAAGATTAAGCATTTCAGTCGATTCAAATGACAATAAAGCGGGACTGCGGGTGTTGAAATGGTTCGTACCAGATTTACGTACGCCTGCCGCTCACCCAGATGAGGGGTGCAGTCCATACGTCTTTTATCCTCGCCACTGCACGTCATCCTACCAACTCTTTTGAACGAAATACCCTGCACACTGTTCACAATTCAAATCAAAAAGAAGCTGCAGCACTTCCTTCCGTCGCCCTCACAACTTTTCCCCATAAATAATATTGCCAGTTCCCCCAATGTCAACAGCAAAGCAAATGCCCCTATCTTCTACCAGTTCCACTGTTTTCTCTTTCCATTTTTCAATCAGTGACATCACTTTCTTTTCCCATTTATATATATATATCAGATTCCTGTTACTCCAGGGGACTGACGACCTCTGATGTTAAGTCCCATAGTGCTTAGAGCCATTTGAACCATTTGAACCTGTTTCTCTCCCTTCTCCCACGTCCATGGCTGCTAGTGCTCATAGTACGAATATAAATTGTATTTTGTCTACACTATTTATGTCATAATGACCACCACATTTCGGACATCGTATTAGGTATATGTTATAACACGACTGTTGTGTTGAATGTTATTCAAAATGTGTAGAATGTCTCGATAGAAGTATGAGAGCCCATGATGGTTCTAATCCTGTTACGATAAATAAATAAATTAATATATCCTTAAGCAAACAAAACTATGCACACGCGGTTGGCTAATCGTTTCTTCATTAAATATCGGAGTTCCTTCTGTTTCTCACGAAAGTATATATGAATGGTCCAGGGAAAAACCAGGTAAGTTACTTTTCTTCTCAAAATAAGTTTGAGGTGCTGTTAGGTTCTACATCGAAAGGGCTATCTGTTAGCAGCATGAAACAGGAATTTAAATAGCGAAGTCACGGTTTTATTTGCCCTTAAATTTTTTACATATAGGAAAAGCAGGTAAGTGAACTGTTCCAACGAAAACTCAGGCAAGTCAGCTGTTCCAGTGAGAGAACTAGGTAAGTCAGCTGCAGCTCAACAAATGGCCGCGCGATGGTCGAAATTTCATGCTATTATATGTTTGAAATTTTATTGTTGCAGCTGTTTTTTTTAGATGGTGTTTCGTAGTGCAAGTTGTTATCTCAGTATTGTGTAATAAATCAGTCTGTGCTTTGGATGATGACGAAGATGGAATTCCACAAAATGAAGCTAAGAAATGGAGACGAACTGACTGAATTGCTGATGATGGTAAGAAATTAAGGCAAAGTTCGCATCAAATGGGGGAGTCTTGCAAATGTTCCCATCATAAATGCTTTGACGTCGCCACTGAAATAGAAAGAACTTAAATTCTACTCAGATTTAACAGTCTAGAGACGGATAACGATCATAATGCGTGTTTGGGAGGTTTAATACTAATGTTGTGTGTGAAC
Organism: Schistocerca serialis cubense; assembly: GCF_023864345.2. Classification (NCBI taxonomy): domain Eukaryota; kingdom Metazoa; phylum Arthropoda; class Insecta; order Orthoptera; family Acrididae; genus Schistocerca; species Schistocerca serialis. The sequence continues at coordinate 696,691,766 of NC_064640.1, read as the reverse complement.
AAAAGGCGACCACGTCAGACAGAAGAGGACGCGAAGTTTAGAGAGGCTGAGACCCTGCAGGATCTGAAGGTCAGTGTGATGTACCAGTTTGTACAAAAGCATTTTGTACATTACATTGTATCAAAAAAACAAAATTACAACATACATGTACAGAAGAGTCTGAAAGTGACTAGTTCTGGACCGCAAGACAAGAAGGTAGGCATCTGTATCTTCACAGGACGCTTGACAAATCTACCAGGTCGTAGATATGCAGTCACCTAGGCAGTTTTAAAGGTCGACAAAGCCATTATAACATAAAAGATTCAAGAAAGACGTATTTGCCTGAATATTGGAAAGTAAAGAAAATGTTTCTAATATTTAAAGAACTTTGTCCCACACCTGATGTTTCCTATGAAACCTACAGGTGGGTTACAAACATAAATTTTAATATATATCTCAAAATACCCACTTAGTGACTCGTGCACTCAATGCGACGAATTCTCAGTCATATTAAAAGCACTGTACTCAAAAAAAGTTACAGAAGAAATTAAAAAATACTTTATAAGAATGTACTTCATAATAGAATAGTTGCAACAGTCTACCACCGCAAAATAGATGCAAGACGCAAAGCTTTGAAAACCAAGAAATCGGAAGCAGTTTGTATGGATTTTGCTACAAATGTCACAATACCAAATATTACTACGAACTATGTGTATTATAAGCATCAGCTACAATGTATTCGTTCAAAATCCACATTCTCTCCACGGGGCAGTCAGTTTTCTATGTGTACCATGAGGGTACTGCAAAGAAAGATCCTAATGAGGTATAGTCATTTCTTTTTCACTTTATCCTGAACTACCTAGAAAACAACGTTGAAAGCTTCAAGTGTTTTGCGATTCTGCCGGACGGCAAAACAAGAATTTAGCAATTTTCCACTTCATGCACTATGTCGTTCATAATAGTATCCATTGTTTGACAGACATCAAGATCATATTTCCAGAATGCGGTCATTCGACATAGATTATGGTAAGAACCTTGGTCTGAGGAATTTTAAAGCAATGGACAGAAACAACAAATGGCTCCATAAGAATGACTGAAAATTCGAGAACGAAACCATCACCTTTCACTGTAGAGAGAGTCTCAGGAAACGGTGTAGGACTGGAAAGATCAGAAAAATTTGCTGAAATGTCCATTTAAGACCTAACCCGTGAAGTAAATTGAGGCCCCCATCCATTCACCCTAGTCTGATGAACTGGAGAGACACACGTAATGTATCTTATCGTATCCAGCATCACAAGGAAGACTGACAACATCAAAACATCATCTTTCATTGTGGAGAGAGTCTGTCCGAACGAAGAATTTCATAAGGAGGATGTCAAAAGGCGATCCAAAGAAGACTGCTGTTGACATAAACAGAGAGCTCCGTGAATTTCACAACGTGGAAGTATCGAACAGGACCATAAAACGTATCCTCGGAGAGTCTAATCTTCATGGTCGGCGCCCTAGCAAAAGGCAAAGAATAGGAAAGTACAACTTGAGTTTGCCAGAGCGCTTCTGCACTAGACATGTCACAGACTTTTAGAGAAGGATGCTTAAGTGGCCTAGCCTAAGCCCCGATGTCAGTCCGATTGAACACCTGTAGGAGGAACTCGACTGAAGGCTAAGACAATGAAAAGTCTCCCGCCCTGATCAATTATTGCAATCTTTGGTTAAAGAATGGCAGAAAACCCCCTGCATTGTTTGGCTGGCCCCGTTTCTCCATGCCATCACTCTGTGTGACTGTAACTAAGGTGAAAGGATATGCAACCAAGTACTAACGGCTATGTACATTGATTCGAGATCCACAATTATTTTAAGCTGTAACATAACTTTCGTCAGACAACAGTGATTTTGTAAAACTATCTGTGATATTGCCAGTTAAGGAACACAACGTTCCTTGTTTTTTGATATTAGAGCAATTAGCGCCGTTGATCAACTGACATAACAGTTAAAAAGATTTTCCTTTGAACAGGTTGTTTTCTTATAAAATTGTGTTTGGCAAAATACTTTTTGTCGCTACTGTATAAGCGAACCACTGAAACCGCATGAAACCAATTGTACTTTTAGGTACCCCTATATAAAACGGAACAATTAGGTAAAATGATTACACAAAATAGCAAGTCGAAATATGTCATTAAAACTGTCATTCAGAGTAAAATAGATAAATTTTAGAGTACTTGCACAGGGTATGCATACAAAATCAACAACCACACGCCAAGGCATCAGGAACAGGGTCAGTCTTAAGTACTGACAAACACGTATTTCTAGTCATTAGAATAAAAATATGAGCTACAGAATGACAGTTTTAATGACATATTTTGACTTTATATTTTATGTCATCATTTTACCTAACCATCCAGTTTTATACAGAGGTGCCTTACAGCTCGCCTCAGGAATCCGAAATGACAGGAAACAATCTCGCAAATACTGTAGATTCAGGTTTTGGATCCTCACCGTTTTCTCAAATAAGTCAAGACACATTTTCTGCTTGTCAAAATGTGAATGTTTCCGGTGCAAATTCACTGCCGAAAAGCACTGAGGAACATGTTCCAGACACCAGTGCATTGTTATTACAATTAATACAGCAAATGGGACAAACACAGCAAAAGCTTCAAAAGTTAGACAGAATGGAACAAAATCTTCGAAAGTTAGATACAGTGGAACAAAATCTTAAAAAGTTAGACACAGTGGAACAAAATCTTAGAAAGTTAGACACAATGGAACAACATCAGAGACAAACACAGCAACAGTTAGACACAATGGAACAAAATCTTCAAAAGTTAGACACCACACTTGAACAAACACGTGAAGATTTAACTACTGAGTTACATAACATTGAATCGAAATGTCAAAAAGTCTGTAATGACGTAAAAACACAAATTTGTGAGCATTTTCAACCTATTTTTTCGCGGCATGAAAATGCATTACAGAATCACGAAGCAGCCATAAAAGAACTGCAAACCATTGTTCATGAAAATCATGAGACCTTGTGGGCTAAAATTGACTCAATTGCATCTACCGATTCGGTTACGCAACTTGCAATAACTCAGGAAAACTTAAAGGACACAGTAGATTCGATTTCAACACAAATGGACACTCTGAAACTTGGTTCAGAAAAACACACTGAGGAAATGTGTTCACTATCGGAGAAAGTAGCCGAACTTTCGGATCAGGTCACTAACTTATCTACAAAGGTAGATGATGATCTGAATGACACAAGACCTGTAGCCTTCACTGACACAGAAGAGTATGAACAAATTAGAAAATTCAAACAGAATCAAAATCAAATCAATACACAGTACAAAAGAGAAATCCGGGAAGTACAAGATCAGCTGACACAGGTAATACAAGAATTACGTATTTCAGAGGATACTCGCGCCCCAATATGGGAAGAGGGACACAGAAATACGGAACAGCCACAAAACAATAACACAGGGCATTTCGGAAGTTATGAAAGAAATTGGCAATGTGCACCGAATTTTGATATGGAACGGCCGACACGACCTAACAATGACCGATATGCGACTCGCCGACATGATGATTTTGACTATAAGCTGTTCATTACTACACGTAAATTCAAAACATTTAAGAATTCTGGCAACGACATTCATCCACAAGCATGGCTCCATCAATTCTCTCATTGTTTTCCTCCCTACTGGTCGTTAGAACACAGATTAGAATTTATGTGTGGCTACTTGGAGAATGAACCAGCTGTAAGAATGCGATCGGTAATTCACGATTGCCACAGTGAAGGAGAGTTTTACCATGCCTTCCTCTCAGCATATTGGTCTCAAGCCACACAAGACCAAGTAAAACATAGCATCATAATGATGAAACGTTTCGAACAATCTGAATTTTCCAGTCTTATGAAATATTTTGAAGACATGTTGCATAAGAATCAGTATCTTTCAAACCCATGCAGCCCCTCAGAACTCATCCGCATTTGCTTAATCAAACTGCCTGAACATTTACGACATTATTTTGGCAGGACGTTGCAAAGACGACATTGAAGCATTTCAGGGACTTTTACAAGAATTAGAAATTGACACTGAGAATCGCGGAACGCGAAACCGGGAACACAACAATTACAGGTCACATCCGTCGCAATTCCGCGATGAAAGAAGTAATAACTTGACACGACAAGGCTATTCTCACAACACAAATCGTGACCAAAACAGACACCACCCATATGACAACCGCTGGCAGAGTAATAATAGTTACAGAGAAAGATCGCATTTCCGTAGTAATGAATATGACAGAGATAACCACAGAAACAGACAATATGGGAACCAAAACAATTATTACCAGGGGAGACAGAATAACTTCAGACGCAACAGTTCAGCGCGGAGTTACGATTCAGGGAGAAATTCTCCACCACATGACCGACAAACAAGAAACTATGTAAACTACCGACAAAACGACAGACGTGAATTTCATCAGAACTAACGGGATTCTAACAGAGCTGGGCCCTCTCGGCAAGGCGAATTTGTAGAAGTTAGGTCTCCTAATCCCAATAACAACGCGCGCCAACAAAGAGACAGACAATGACTCGCGCCGCAGGCACCCAAGGCACCCACGTGCGCCAGGTGGCTCAGAGAAAAATAACATAGACGCTAACCTTGAGAAAAATTCCAGTATTCTTTACCGACGTATACCGCCTGACAATTGCATTCAAGTTCAAACTCTGAGTACTATGAAGAGTAAAGGATTGCACCACACTTCACATGTAAAACCGCTTATTGAGAGATAATCTGCTTTTTAACTTTGTCATTGCCATAAAACTTTTCACTTTACATTACTAGTATGCTTGTCAGACTTAGAATCTGTTAACATGCAACAATGTTTGAAGTTAAATATCCAGTCAATAACCAAGAGAACTTATTGAAACAGAAATGACGAATGCATTGTTATAGTGAACAGACGTCACAGTGTTATTGTGTGTGTACATTCTTGCTTGTTAGTTGCACGATTATGGAACGACTATAAGGCTTACATACTTAGAACACTTACCAGTACTGCTAATGAGATTTTAATGCAACATTTTGGTTTACTTGAAAATATATTCTGGATTTAAAGTACTTTCAGTGAGATACCAGATGGCTCAGTGGTTAGTTTATGTAACAGCTACACGATTTTATCACGACGCTACTAATGAGTGACAATTTACAATGTTGCTTTTGCAGTGTTTCTGTTTTATATCTGCACAGTTTTCTGTTTTATTCTGGAAAGTAAAACAGGTTTTAGTAGTAACTTTTGTGGTATAGCTACAATGAGACTGCCTTTTCCGTAGCACAACAATACGTTACAGCACAGTACTTTCCTCATCACGGCAATAAGCGTAATAACTAAGACATTTATACGCAAAGCATTTCACTTTTGTGTATTATGAGGTAAGTACATTGACTTCTGCAGAACTTAGCTTTCGGAGGACGATAACTATGACACTTCCACACAGATTATGTTGCAACAAGATGCACATTTAGCGTTACAGTACACGTATTTGAGTGATTAATTTTATACTTAAAACATATATTTTTAAAGATTTTTGAATTACAAAGAAAGTTTTCCGTGATACATTTCATTCCATTGCTGTAATCTGTAACACCTGAGGGTATAATTACATTAATCCTCAGGGGGTACACGCCTACTTTGTGTACCATATGTGTGGCAACCACAAGGAACCGTAGCTAATATGGTATTTGCTTATACAACTTTACACATCGGTACCCTATTTCTCTAACACACAAATTACACAGCTATCTGATCATTTAACAGAGAAATAAACTTTTTTATTACATCAGTGACAAATGTTTACGTAATTACACAGTTGGATAACTTCACACTTATGAAACTGTATTTTGTCTATACTTTGTAAACTGTTCATATTTTTTCGGAACCATTGTGATACTATGAGAGCTTTGAATGATGTATTTGGTATGGGATCATGATTTTAAAGTACGTTTGAGGCAGATGACACTATTGAAATGAGCAGAGAATTTTTTTTAGGTTTTGAAATTATTGGAGAAAGCTATGACGTTTTTGAGATTTGACTGAGGTGTTATGATGTTATTATTACGACGACGATGTGTACTATGCTGTTGAGATATGTTTATGATCAATAAGATGATGCTACTGTATATGAGGAATAAGAAGTATGTTGGAAACCAAGAATCGTACTTTAAGAGTTATGAAATGTGCGTAAATGCGTGACTGTATCACAATGCTGACGAATATTTTATTTGGACCCTTATATTTATAGGATTTTCTTTCTACAGATTTGCAACGCTAATTCTTGACCTGTGAAATATTTTTATGTGAGACTGTCACTGTAGCGGAAACTGCTGTCGTAAATATTTCCGAAAGAAAGTTAAGTGACCACCTGCACGTAATGCGTCGCGGGCACCCACCTGGGCGACAGCCGCCCGAAAAAAAGCCATTATCCTTTCAGCGGCACAGGTAGAAAAAAAAGGGGGAGGCCATTATCCTCGCTATTGACATTTCCTTGTTGAAAGCATACTATGGAGCTCGTAATTTATGAGATTTACTAAAATGCCTAATGAAATGATTAGAAACATTTTACGTCTATTGTCTTTGTAGTTAAGAGATTGCTCATTTTGGTTAATATCTGGTTTCCAGCTGTGTTGCAGCATTGGTTTTATAAAATAAACTTAAATGCATCTGCTAATGTGAACACTTTCTGTCAACAGATTTATTAAATAAGTATATAAAACTTTACGTAGTTTTCGTGTTAGATTTCTTAGTGTTTTCTTGATCGTTGAGAACAGAAAGCGCCCTAAAACCGTCTTTCGTTTGTTTCGTGGCCGTTAGCCACTAGTCACTTGAATCGGCAGTTGTCTTGTGACAGCCAGAGCGACAGCACCAGCAGCAGCGAGTAGTGTTTGTATAAAGCGTTTATTTTGCATTTTGTTTACGACCTTCCACTAAGGAAGGGGTTCTATTTGTGTTTATCTGCTCTGCATAGTAACTAACAGTTCTTGATAAAACTTTACGTAGTTTTCGTGTTAGATTTCTTAGTGTTTTCTTGATCGTTTAGAACAGAAAGTGCCCTAAAACCGTCTTTTGTTTGTTTCGCGGCCGTTAGCCACTAGTCACCTGAATCAGCAGTTGTCTTGTGACAGCCAGAGCAACAGCACCAGCAGCAGCGAGTACTGTTTGTATAAAGCGTTTATTTTGCATTTTGTTTACGACCTTCCACTAAGGAAGGGGTTCTATTTGTGTTTATCTGCTCTGCATAGTAACTAACAGTTCTTGATAAAACTTTACGTAGTTTTCGTGTTAGATTTCTTAGTGTTTTCTTGATCGTTTAGAACAGAAAGCGCCCTAAAACCGTCTTTTGTTTGTTTCGCGGCCGTTAGCCACTAGTCACTTGAATCAGCAGTTGTCTTGTGACAGCCAGAGCGACAGCACCAGCACCAGCGAGTACTGTTTGTATAAAGCGTTTTTGTACTTATTTGCTGCGCTTAGCTTTTAAATAGTTTTTCTGGGAAAACCTAGCGTAGTTTTCGCGTCTCGTATTTCAGTGAGTGTTTCTTGATTATCAGAGTAGCTCATCAGAAGATTATCTTGGGAATTTGTCACCGTATAGAGTAGGGTAAACATAGTCATGTGTAGGGGCTGTGGTTGTTGTGAGCGGACGCAAGGAGAATTGGCCACTCTTCGGGGGCAGGTGGAGGCTTTGTCTGTTAGGCTCATCGAGCTCGAGGCGCAGGCGTCGGCTCGTAGTGGCGTTGGGGCAACTGTGGTGAGACCTATGCCTACTTCGGTGGCCTTGGAATCACATGGAACCCCTGATGTCGCTGCGTCTTCCGGCAGTGAGCATCTTACCGGTCAGCCATCACTCCAGGGTGAATGGCGGACAGTGGTGGGCTCGCGCGTGCCTGGCCGAAAGGCGAAGGTGGGATCTGGCCGCGTGGCAGCTGCCTTACCCCTTTCCAACAGGTACGGGGTGCTTCCTAGTGGTGATGACATCGTTTCCGAGCCACCACAGGGTGCCTCGCCTGTTGGGCCAGTGGCCGATTCTCCGGCAAGGTCCCGACAGTCACAGAGGGCGGGCCTATTAGTTATAGGGAGCTCCAACGTTAGGCGGATTATGGAGCCCCTCAGGAAAATAGCGGGTAGGTCGGGGAAGAATGCCAGTGTGCACTCGGTGTGCTTGCCGGGGGGTCTCGTCCGTAATGTGGAGGAGGCCCTTCCGGCAGCTATTGAACGCACTGGGTGTGACCGGCTGCAGATAGTAGCACATGTCGGAACGAATGACGCCTGCCGCTTGGGTTCTGAGGCCATCCTTGGTTCCTTCCGGCGGCTGGCTGATTTGGTGAAGACAACCAGCATCGCACGCGGAGTGCAAGCTGAGCTTAATATCTGCAGCATAGTGCCCAGAGTCGATCGCGGTCCTCTGGTTTGGAGCCGTGTGGAGGGTCTAAACCAGAGGCTCAGACGACTCTGCGACTATAATGGTTGCAAATTCATCGACCTCCGTTATTGGGTGGAGAACTGTAGGGCCCCCCTAGACAGGTCAGGCGTGCACTACACACCGGAAGCAGCTACTAGGGTAGCAGAGTACGTGTGGCGTGCACACGGGGGTTTTTTAGGTTAGAGGGACCCCCCCTTGGGCGAAACGATAAAATACCTGACGGCTTACCAGAGAGGACATTATCATCGTTGATAAAGAATGTCCGTCCTCAGAGACCAAAAACAGGAAAAGTTAACGTAATATTGGTAAACTGCAGGAGTATCCAGGGCAAGGTTCCTGAATTAGTATCTCTTATTGAAGGAAATAGTGCGCATATAGTATTAGGAACGGAAAGTTGGTTAAAACCGGAAGTGAACAGTAACGAAATCCTAGACACAGAATGGAATATATACCGCAAGGATAGGATAAACGCCAATGGTGGAGGAGTATTTATAGCAGTAAAGAATTCAATAATATCCAGTGAAGTTATTAGCGTATGCGAATGTGAAATAATCTGGGTTAAGTTAAGTATCAAAGGTGGGTCAGATATGATAGTCGGATGCTTCTATAGACCACCTGCATCAGCAACCGTAGTAGTTGAGCGCCTCAGAGAGAACCTGCAGAACGTCGTGAAGAAGTTTCGTGATCATACTATTGTAATAGGGGGAGACTTCAATCTACCAGGTATAGAATGGGATAGTCACACAATCAGAACTGGAGCCAGGGATAGAGACTCTTGTGACATTATCCTGACTGCCTTGTCCGAGAATTACTTCGAGCAGATAGTTAGAGAACCAACTCGTGAAGCTAACGTTTTAGACCTCATAGCAACAAATAGACCGGAACTTTTCGACTCCGTGAATGTAGAAGAGGGTATCAGTGATCATAAGTCAGTGGTTGCATCAATGACTACAAGTGTAATAAGAAATGCCAAGAAAGGAAGGAAAATATATTTGCTTAACAAGAGTGATAGGGCACAAATCGCAGAATATCTGAGTGACCACCATCAAACGTTCATTTCTGAGGAAGAGGATGTGGAACAAAAATGGAAAAAATTCAGAAACATCGTCCAGTACGCCTTAGATAAGTTCGTACCGACTAAGGTCCAAAGCGAGGGGAAAGATCCACCGTGGTATAACAATCATGTACGAAAGGTACTACGGAAACAAAGAAAGCTTCATCATAGGTTTAAGAGTAGTCGAATCATAGCTGATAAGGAAAAGCTGAACGAAGCGAAAAAGAGCGTAAAGAGAGCAATGAGAGAAGCATTCAACGAATTCGAACATAAAACATTGGCAAACAATCCAAACAAGAACCCTAAAAAGTTTTGGTCATATGTAAAATCGGTAAGCGGATCTAAATCCCCTATTCAGTCACTCGTTGACCACGATGGCACCGAAACAGAGGACGACCGAAGAAAGGCAGAAATACTGAATTCAGTGTTCCGAAACTGTTTCACTGCGGAAAATCGTAACACGGTCCCTGACTTCAGCCGTCGCACGGACGCCAAAATGGAAAATATTGAAATAAACGATATCGGAATTGAAAAACAACTGCTATCACTTAGTAGTGGAAAAGCATCCGGACCAGACGAGATACCCTTAAGATTCTACAGTGATTATGCTAAAGAACTTGCCCCCTTTCTATCAGCAATTTATCGTAGATCGCTGGAAGAACGTAAAGTACCTAGCGACTGGAAGAAAGCGCAGGTCGTTCCCATTTTCAAGAAGGGTCATAAATCAGATGCGAATAATTATAGGCCTATTTCGCTTACGTCAATCTGTTGTAGAATAATGGAACATGTTTTGTGTTCTCGTATTATGACGTTCTTAGATAATACAAATCTCCTTCATCATAACCAACATGGATTCCGCAAACAGAGATCATGTGAAACTCAGCTCGCCCTATTTGCCCAAGAAATTCACAGTGCCGTAGACACTGGCGAGCAGATTGATGCCGTATTCCTGGACTTCAGGAAGGCATTTGATACGGTTCCGCACTTACGTTTAGTGAAAAAAATACGAGCTTACGGAATATCGGACCAGGTTTGTGATTGGATTCAGGATTTCCTAGAAGAAAGAACACAACATGTCATTCTTAACGGTTCAAAATCTGCAGATGTAGAGGTAATTTCGGGAGTACCGCAGGGAAGCGTGATAGGATCTTTATTGTTTACAATATACATAAATGACTTAGTTGACAACATCGGTAGCTCCGTGAGGCTATTTGCAGATGACACGGTTGTCTACAAGAAAGTAGCAACATCAGAAGACTCGTACGTACTCCAGGAGGACCTGCAGAGGATTAATGCATGGTGCGACAGCTGGCAGCTTTCCCTAAACGTAGATAAATGTAATATAATGCGCATACATAGGGGCAGAAATCCATTCCAGTACGATTATGCCATAGGTGGTAAATCATTGGAAGCGGTAACGACCGTAAAATACTTAGGAGTTACTATCCGGAGCGATCTGAAGTGGAATGATCACATAAAACAAATAGTGGGAAAAGCAGGCGCCAGGTTGAGATTCATAGGAAGAATTCTAAGAAAATGTGACTCATCGACGAAAGAAGTAGCTTACAAAACGCTTGTTCGTCCGATTCTTGAGTATTGCTCATCAGTATGGGACCCTTACCAGGTTGGATTAATAGAAGAGATAGACATGATCCAGCGAAAAGCAGCGCGATTCGTCATGGGGACATTTAGTCAGCGCGAGAGCGTTACGGAGATGCTGAACAAGCTCCAGTGGCGGACACTTCAAGAAAGGCGTTACGCAATACGGAGAGGTTTATTATCGAAATTACGAGAGAGCACATTCCGGGAAGAGATGGGCAACATATTACTACCGCCCACATATATCTCGCGTAATGATCACAACGAAAAGATCCGAGAAATTAGAGCAAATACGGAGACTTACAAGCAGTCGTTCTTTCCACGCACAATTCGTGAATGGAACAGGGAAGGGGGGGTCAGATAGTGGTACAATAAGTACCCTCCGCCACACACCGTAAGGTGGCTCGCGGAGTATAGATGTAGATGTAGATTTTCTGATCCACATTCTTCGAAAAAGGAGCTCTTGGAATGGAGAGAACAATAAGAAGGGACTAATAACAGTAACTGCATCTATAATTTTCTTTTCAAGTACATGGTAATATTTCTTTTACAATAAGTTGTTGTGGTGCACCACTTTAATTACTTAGACATTAAGATGTGATTATACATTTCCCTTATCTGCATTGTTATCTTTAGTGTACTATTTTTTCTGCTTGAGCTATGTCATGTTTAGATATAAGCTGCTGTTTGCCAGGCATAGTGCTACTGAACTTTAATTTGTGTTACTCTGCTAAACCAGATTTATTTTTTTGTTTGCTGCGCATTGCCTCATATTAGTTGTAATGTTGAATTGCTTGGTAATTTAGATTTACTGTAGCTTGCTTTGCGATTTTCCATTTTTTCTTCATTGCTGTTTATATTAATTGTTTTATGTGCTGCTGCATTGCCTCGTCCCTTAGTTTAGCATCTGAGCTCAGTAGATTTAAGTTAGCTTAAGAGGGGGTAGCCTCTAAGAGAATGAGTTGCGATGAATTGGAAGAAATGCATTGAGAAGTTATACGAAAAAAAGTACAGAAAACAGGTTTAGGTAGGATTTTCTTGGAAATAAATGTTGAGGTAAGAAATGTGTGAACATATAAATACAGAAAGCATGCTTAGATAGAATTTTTTTGGTGGAAACAAAGGATGAAATAAGAGGAAAGATGTATGAAGTTTTGGGTTGGACTGCAGTACCACATGTTACACTGAAATCGAACCCTGTCCTTTCCTATTGGTGTTATCCCACTATGTGTTTGTGTACCCTTGTGTATTTGTTTTCTTCCTGTCTCTGTGTAGTTTCATAGAATTTTTTCTTCTTTTAATTTTAAGCTACATTCACTATGTTGAGGAATACTGTTATCCTCGAATATAATTGGCATTAGTAATATGTTATTTACTTTGTAAAGATGTTGGACATTATTAATTCTGTTCTGTTTAATGCTCATGTGTGAAGTTGATGTTTCGAAAGTTATTCTGATCTTTTATGTATGTACTCATGTCATAATTCGTGTAATACTGATGTATATGTTATTTCGATTCTTTTGTAAAGCCTGTACTACAAATGTTATCTGTATTGTTATGTTCTTTGATGATGTATTTTGTACCTTTGTAATTGTGTTCTCATGTTATTAAATTGTAATTGACACCAGTTTATCAAACTAAGTAACTTGTAAGCATTCATTTCACTGCACACGTTTCTGTTGGTCATAGTATATGGACAATATGTGAGAAGTAGGGACTGATAGTGTTTGCACGTGTGTTAATAATTCAGCAAGGGACTGGATAACAGCATTGCTGGTTCTAAGGACATATCAAACAAATTTTTTGTGAGTGCACAAGTGGTGGTTTATGGACTTGCTATATTATCCGCAAGACTCTTCAATGGTGATTGTGCACCTGCACAGTCACAACAGATGGCTGCTGGCCATCTCTACAAGGACTACAGTGGGTCTGCATCTTTGATGGCCCACCATTACCATTATTTCTACAAGGACTGCAGTGGGTCTGCACCTCTGGTGGCCCACCAATACCGTAATCTCTACCAGGACTACAGTGGGTCTGCTCTGTGATGACCTACCTACCAATACTCTTCAAAATTTCGACTGACTCTGCTGTGGGTTTGCTCTGTTGTGGCCCATTACCTGTATGCATGTCAAGAGTCAGCACTGTCTTTCCGTTGGAAGGACAACACTACTTCTTCAAGACTGCATGGAAATCCACTACTTCTGTGTGCATTTTCTTTTACTGCTCAGACTTTGAGAAAAACTCTGCATTTTTACTGTGATGAACAATCTGGACTGTCTTTATGGACTGTGAGAAATTTTTAGCTTTTGACCAACATTGTATCAATAAGTGTGTGCATTTGATTTCTTTGTTATTGTAATTATGAAAATTTTTTTTCAAATCTGTATTGGCCACTGCCCAATCCAATTTGTAAAATTTTTTGTGGGGAGCATGGGGGCTATGTAAGTAGGCTGTTTAGGTTTTTTTATTGGTAACGCCACCTCTGTATGAAAATCACTGGCTGTGCTGTGTGCAGTCTGTGGCTGCTTTGCATTGTTGTAATACTCGCCATTGTAGTGTTGGGCAGCGGCAGCTGGATGTGAACAGCGCGTAGCGTTGCGCAGTTGGAGGTGAGCCGCCAGCAGTGGTGGATGTGGGGAGAGAGATGGCGGAGTTTTGAAATTTGTCATGAACTGCTATATTTATATATGATGATATCAAGGTAAATACATTGTTTGTTCTCTATTAATATCTTTCATTTGCTAACTATCCCTATCAGTAGTTAGTGCCTTCCATAGTTTGAATCTTTTATTTAGCTGGCAGTAGTGGCGCTCGCTGTATTGCAGTAGCTTGAGCAGCGAAGATTTTTGTGAGGTAAGTGATTTGTGAAAGGTATAGTTTAATGTTAGTCAGGGCCATTCTTTTGTAGGGAATTTTGAAAGTCAGATTGCGTTGCGCTAACAAAATATTGTGTGTCAGTTTAAGCACAGTCATTTGGTAATTGTTCAAAAGGGGACGTTTCAGACTCATACCGCCCTTATTTTGTAAGCGTGGCCCTATTTCGTACTACTATGGCGGTGTCTGCTTGTGTATTCAAGGTAACATGCGATATTCGGTGAAATTTTTTCGCTACCTTTCTGTACCTTACTGGTGATAAACTGGCGGTTTTATTTTCTTTTAACTAGGTTCATCTCGCATTTTATAAGTTTTTATGTCGGATGGATTACATATCCAGTTACTGTTGCGACCATTTTCCATTATAAATGGCCGTATGCCGGATGGGTTTCATACCCAGCTACTTTTACGTAAGTTCCTATTACTTTAATTTCATTTTTCCTGTGTAGTCGTGCAAGATAGGACCATGCCCCTTCCTCTGTTTGTTACTAATTGATAGGTTTCTTTTATGGACAATTTGATGATGCGCCAGAAGGGTGAAACGCATCATTGGCATTAAATAATTTGGCAATGGAGACTGTTTATTTTTCTGAAATAATTCGAAACTAGTTGCTGTAGCACCCTGCCACAATAGACTGGAATAATTTTAGATTCTTATGAAGTTCTGTGGCCACCAGCGATGTATTTCCATGAACTGTCACATGATCGATTATTTGGAAGGTAACTGCAAGTTACCAGAGATAAAATAGTTATATTTGAACTGATAATAATATTAAAAATGACAATTATAATACCAGAAACTATAGTAATGTTATATATGATAAAAATATTTGAAATTATAGTAAAACACTCGTACATGCGAAGAATACCAAGAGCAGCTGACTCACATGCTACATTCTTTTCCTGTTTCAGGAGACATACCTGCCGCGCGAGATTAGCCGAGCGGTCTGAGGCGCAGCAGTCATATGTGCGGCTGATCCCATCGGAGGTTCGACTCCTCCCTCAGATATGGGTGTGTGTGTTTGTCCTTGGGATAATTTAGGTTAAGTAGCGTGTAAGCTTAGGGACTGATGACCTTAGCAGTTAAGTCCCATAAGATTTCACATACATTTTTGGAGACATACATGGTTCCTTTCCTGAAAAATTGATAGTGTGAGTGAATTTTTGATGTAATTCCGTATTATTGATGGTACACAATTTAAGAACCACGTTATTTTGTTCATTAAACACAAGACTTCAGTATTTCAGTTTGTTTAAAAAATTATTTTGTACGGAAAGTGCTTACTGCGTTTTGAAATTAAAAATTCGTTTTCTGAGTTTCACTGAAAAATTGACTTACCTGGCTCTTTCCCTGAACCCATAATATCAACCCGTCTGCATTCTGCTCCTCCTTGGTTCAGATGGCTCTGAGCACTATGGGAGGTCATTAGTCCCCTAGAACTTAGAACTACTTAAACCTAACTAACCTAAGGACATCACACACATCCATGCCCAGGGCAGGATTCGAACCTGCGACCGTAGCGGTCTCGCGGTTCCGGACTGAAGCGCCTAGAACCGCTCGGCCATTCCGGCCGACCTGTTCCTCCTTGCACACCAAAAACTTCTGTTCGTTTTACTTAAGTGTTGGAAGTAGGCTGTTTATGTTTTCTTATTGGCAACGTTAGGTAGCAGTCTGTGGCTGCTTTGCATTGTTGTAATACTCGCCATTGTAGTGTTAGGCAGCTGGATGTGAACAGCGCGTAGCGTTGCGCAGTTGGAGGTGAGCCGCCAGCAGTGGTGGATGTGGGGAGAGAGATGGTGGAGTTTTGTAATTTGTCATGAACTGCTATATACTGTATATTATGACTATCAAGGTAAATACATTGTTTGTTCTCTATTAATATCTTTCATTTGCTAACTATCCCTATCAGTAGTTAGTACCTTCCGTAGTTTGAATCTTTTATTTAGCTGGCAGTAGTGGCGCTCGCTATACTGCAGTAGTTCGAGTAATGAAGATTTTTGTGAGGTAAGTGATTTCTGAAAGGTATAGTTTAATGTTACTCAAGGCCATTCTTTTGCAGGGATTTTTGAAAGTCAGATTGCGTTGCGCTAAAAATATTGTATGTCAGTTTAAGCACAGTCATGTATAAATTGTTCTAAGGGGACGTTTCAGTATAAGCTCCCTAAGGTTGCTGATAAACTGAATTCAATTTTGTTTTGCCGAAGTTGGCTCCACAAGCTCGAAACTCTCCTCGGTACTCTGTATGGGAGGATGAACGTGCGGATCCTTTTCTCCTGGACATCAGTATTTTCATGTTTTAGTATCAAAACTACAGTTCCCGCTACGAAACTAAGTAATCTTCTGCAAGCGGTAATAACGTTATTTCCGCTTCTTTTCCTTGTCGTGTACTCTTCCTTGAAGCAAAGAAGATTTTTCTCGTTTTCTGCGGATAAGTCCTCCCCGAGGCAGTGAGCCCCCCATACCCCTAGCGTCCGAGATGTCTACCTGAAGACTCGAGAGATCTGGGTCTTGTTACTCATCAAAGGAGACGGATTCACAGTGTGAGCCTACTGTGGGGGTTCGGTATTAGGCCAGCAGAGTGTATTCATCACTCGCACACGGTGCTTCTAACGGAAGTGTTACTCGTGTTCGCTTGCAGCCTGTTTGGGCTCTGCTTCTCATCTTTGGCGCCGCAGGGATTTCTGTTCCCACGTACTTTGCTCGTTTCTTTGTGCTCGGTCCGCTTGAGCCATAAGCACTTCCACTGAGTGATCGATACGAGGGAAAGGGCAAGAGGCAATTTCCACGAGTTCTTGCTGAGTCTACATGTCTGGCTGCTGGCGCCACCAACAAAAAAAACTCCTTGAAAATCCCAAAGTTATGAACATATGGAGCCCTCTTCGTTATTTTCCCTTTTAGTCGTGGTTGTTGTTTCCTCCTCCACCAGTACTGAAGATGGAATTATATCTTTAAATTGTGGAATGTTCATCTCTCGGAGAATATTAGGACTGCGTAATTAATAACGTATTTTCCAAACAAAATATCTCACATCAGTTCAGTCAAATATCTCCGTACTTTGGCCGTACAGTTACATTAAATAAATTGTTGATGGTGTACAGCAACCAGCCACAAACTGATTTTAAGTTACTTTATTCAGAAAGTACCGTCACGGTTTCAAATTTTTCACAATTCATCATAGGACGGTTTTTTCATGCTTTCATCAAAACTAATTATGTATCGGTTTCCTGTAGGTTGCTCTAGGACAAACAATAATTCACCATTACAATTGTGCAACCAAAATGGTTGTGCTACATAATTGTGTTGGAATGCACCTTACGTGAAGTATCCATCTGCCGCATTTTTTTTTTGCAGTTTTCTTGCAATGAAATACGTCCTCAAGTGTGTTTGTATTTTCACTGTCACAAACGTTGCACTACATTGTAACCCTGTTTTGTTCGATTACAAAAGGAATTTTCAATGTGCACCATATGTTTTGATTTACGACTTACGAAAACAAATACTCAGTTTACAGAGTACCTGGGTGTCACAGATGCTGCAACGCAATGATACGAAGATAGGTCATTTTTTGGGAAAGGAAGCGTAAATTACTGTTATGTTACATTGAGGCCAGCCGAAGTGGCCGTGCGGTTAAAGGCGCTGCAGTCTGGAACCGCAAGACCGCTACGGTCGCAGGTTCGAATCCTGCCTCTGGCATGGATGTTTGTGATGTCCTTAGGTTAGTTAGGTTTAACTAGTTCTAAGTTCTAAGGGACTAATGACCTCAGTAGTTGAGTCCCATAGTGCTCAGAGCCATTTGAACCATTTTTGTTACGTTGAATACGTGTTTCACATGAAATGTAGGGCATTAAATGCAGACAGGAAAGATAAATACATTGAATTTTCTGAATTATAACACTAAAAAGTTATTTTATGTAAAGTTAGAGATACAAAAGTGGGCAAGAAGTGTATGAAATTCTTATGAGCTATTTTAACATCGATGATGTTAATACATTAAAATTTATTACTATTTAGTGGCATAAATAATATTGACTATTGTACGTACAAGATTATTTACTTGATCTGCAGATAGGTGTTGAAATATTATTTATACTGGAGCACAGAAATAACTTTCTGGACGTTTTTCAGGAAAGGAGTGTTAGACAATTCAGTCTGCTCATTAAAGATATTGTCAGGGGAAGTGTTTTTATGTGTATGTGCTTCCATTTCCTCTAATATATTTATTGTCGCTGCTACATATAATATTTTCATGTTGCTTTCACTGCTTGTCACTGAATGGCTTTCTTCTGTAATGTCGGCTGCAAATGTACATTTCTTCGAGTTTCCAAGCCTTAAGGGCATCGAGGTGTTCTTTGTGCCTAAACTCAAAAATTCTGCCTGCGTCTCTGTCGTTATACAAAATAAGTTTGTAGTGCTATAATTCACAAAATTCCACGTGTTTGTCGTTTCTGTCTGCGTTTAATGCCCTACATTTAATGTAAAACACTGGTTCTACCTAACGTAACAGTAATTTACGCTTCCTTTCTCAAAAAATTACCTATCTCCGTATTATTGCGTTGCAGCATCTGTGACACCCATGTACTTTGTAATCTGTGTATTTGTTTTCGTGCGTTGTAAATCAAAACATATGGCGTACATTGAAAATTCGTTTTGTGATCGAACAAAAGTGGTTTACAATGCAGTGCAACGTTTGAGACTGTGAAAATATGAACATACTAGAGAATGTATTTCACTGAATCACGTAAGTTGCATTTCAACACAAATATATAGTGCAAACGTTTTTGTTACCCGTTTGTAATGGTGAATTATTTTTTATCCTACGGCAGTTCACAGGAAACGAATATATAATTTGTTTTGATGTAAGCATGAAAAAACCGCCTGATGATGAATTGTGAAAAATTCGGAACCGGTTGGCTGATTGCTGTGTACATCAAAAAACGTATATCATATAACAGCCACGGTCTCCAACCATGTCTTTATTTGACAAAATTGCATTAGGTTAGATTAAAGTCTGCGCCTTTTGTGAGTTTTTACTGTTCTCTTACTGGTCGCAAGACTCGACAATCGAGTGCTGTTTATCAGTCCTGTAACGGCAACATCTGGCGTTCTAGGAAAGCTGCCAGATGGAACCTACGTTCTGCTGGACAGACTCAGAATAGGCCGAGGTAGTTGTAGTTGCGATAATTGCGAGCTACTAGTTGTTTGATTTTATTAGGCAGTTGTGTCTTTTTATGGTTGGGTAACGAGGTGCCCAAGCCAGTGTTATCGTATTTTCTTGAAATTTTCTTTGTTCGCTCTTACAGCCAGTGCGAATGGGAGAACCTAAGTTTATTTTCACACCTCTCATAGTTTCTGCGCAGCAGCGTGCTAAATTGTAAACACTCCTTCATTTATTTCGCTCATCGTCCTATTGAAGGCAAGTTATTTCGTTTTTACAAAGTTAAAATGTTCAGCTGCAAAAGAAGGTTTGCGTATGGTACCGTATGTCACATTAAAAAAGCTGAAACGTGAAAGGTCTCTGTTGGATTCCTTTCATGTTAATTTCCTAAATCTGCTGTCATTTACGGCATAAATTCCACTTCTAAATTTACTGTGGTGTTTCTGACTCTATCTGGGAGGAGACTGAGCAGTGGAACGCGTTACTTTTACACAAAAACAAGAACGATATGTCACACTACTACACTTTAAAACACAGTTTATATGTAACTCATGTCACACAGTCTCATATGGAACCTACATGCGCTTTTTTAATATAGTGTATATGATAAGATACTGTCATCCCCCATCCCTTCTGTGTGAAAGGATGAATGAGCAAATGTATTTCTAGTTGCATGCTTGATGGTAGCAGACAAGCCTGTCTGCTAGAGAACAGTAGGACCAACGTCGGAACAGGTAGCTACGCTTTCTAAAAGCAAAGAGGTTTCTATTCTTAGTATGGTCCTGTCCGTCCCTTGTCATGTTGGTATAGGAAGCTCCCTCTCTGGTCACCTCCGTTTGTATCTGTGAGGTACCCTCTGTAGGGACCCACGGCAGTCTGTCCGCGGCGAGCGTCTGAAGTGGTAAGATCTCCTGCTAAGCGCGTCTCTGCTAAGTCAATAGGACAGTGGAATTCTTAAGTTCAGCCTAACTGAAAATTTAATCACCTTTATTTCAGGTTTAGATCTAAAATATCTTATGTTATCTTAAATTGCAACGCAGTGTAATTCGAGTGTGAAGTTCAGAATATCTTCCAGTAGTTGCTTAGTCACTACTTTGTGAGCAAAGTGGAACCACGTGTTGATGATCCGTAACTCTAACTATGATCATCAATCTTAAATGCGAATGTGTGTGAGATTATAACGTCTCGTCTTGACAATATTTTTTTTTCAGTATAACAACTTCTCTTTATGTTCAACCCACGTGGAGTGTACTTTATGAGACCAGTACCACGTGCTTATATAATTGTTTGACCCATGAGGTTAATAGTATGACGATAGTAACGAGTTTGAGGTTTTTCTTTTTGATGTAATTCATTTTAATTAACAAAATTATTGTGGAGTTACACTCTTTGTGCAAACCAAGTTGACCACGTGAAGCATGTGGTGTAATCATCAAAGTAGCCTCAACTACTCTCTTCGAGAAGATTTCACAGACAATTAGTATGAATTTAGTATACCAGTGTGTGGTAATTTCATGATGGACAGGATCGCGCTACGACCGTAACTTCTTTGGGCGAAAATTGAACCGGTTGGTTGTGGTTAATTTCCTCTTGCATATGTTTCAACGTTCTTCGTGTATTATTTTATGAATGCAGTGCTGTATGCAGTCTCCCAATCTTGGCTCCATATTTGATGTGTTCCGTAAGGTTACAAACTCACATTTTCACAATCCTAAATAAGGCACCAGTTTAGTTATGAATCAAGTTTAATATGCTGAAATTTTAACGGTACAATGATCAATGTTAAAATAAATGTCTAAATATAAACTGATTTATTTCTTTTTATTTAAATTCTATTTTAATATTTATACCACCGGTTGTCATAAGATGAATATTAAAAGATTATAATTAATGTTAGTCTGGTTGCCAATTTGGTAAACTATACTGGATACCTGGTGAAACAGTTGCTCAGTAATGCAAGGATAACTTCTCCAGATAGCTCACAGCTTTTAATCCGCTTTTATTATCTTGAATATCAGCATCGCTTTCAGAACAACTTAATGCATCAACTTTACAAACGGAAGCAGGAGTGTAAAATAAATTTTGATAATAGATTTATGAAAATGGTGCCATTAATTTCATCGAAAAATTTGAATAATGTTTTTTATTTACCGAAGTAGCTGTCCACCAAGATTCAACTCGGGAGCATTATGGGTATAATCAGCATAGTATTTTTGATTTGCTCTTTTCTTGCCACGAATGTTCGAAAAATTTGGTTTTTATTTTTTATTTTTTATTTAAGTGATCAAGGAACGAGGTAGGGAGCTGTATTTGACAGAGATTTGACAGAGAAGTGGTTTATAAGGCCCTTGTTCGACCAATTCTTGAGTATTGTTCATTTTTCTGGAATCCCTGCCACGTAGGACTGATAGAAGAGAGAGAGATAGAGAAGATCGAACGAAGAGCGGCGCGGTTCGTCACGGGATCGTTTAGCCGGCACGAGAGCGTTACGAGGATGCTCAACAAACTCCATTGGCAGACATTACAAGAGAGATACCTTGCATCACGGAGAGATTTACTACTGAAATTTCGAGAGAGCACTTTCCGGGAAGAGTCGGACAACGTATTACTTTCCCCAACATATGTCTCGCGTAATGATCATGAGGAGAAAATTCGAGAAATTAGAGCCAATACAGAGGCTTACCGACAATCATTCAATCATTTTCCCCACGCGTTATTCGCGAGTGGAACAGGGTTGGAGGACTCAGTGGTACAGTCAGATAGGTGACTTGCAGAGGGTGATGTAAATGTAGATAATGTTTTATTAAAAATATTTCTGATTTCCCATAGTGAGTGAAAGTAATACTTGCAGTCCTGCAGGTTAAGTTCGATGCCAAAGAGAGGCTTGCAAGGCATTACTTGTTTAAAAAATATAATTTCTTCCACTGAACATTTATGAGACATATTGAGAAACTCAATATAATTATAGCAGACAAAAATTTCGCTTCTAGGCAAATACTCGACTAACGAAAAATGTGCCTATTTTCTGAAACTACGATGTTTGTAGGCAAGAGGGTAAGAAAATGGTAAGAGCAAAATATTATGATGGTGAAATTGTGTACTCACTAAACGTGTGTTTGTTATGCGAGCAGTTTCCATTGGAGGTCCTTCACTATCACACTTCAACGATTTCATTTCCGCTAGGAGTACGCCAGAGCCGCCTCGGTCAGACCTCCTGTACCAGTTTCTCGCAGCCCAACTCCCAACCAGCCGCCAAACTCTCAAATAACGCGCGAGCTCACTGCTTCTAGTTACTGCCATTCGCTGATTCTACAGAAGTTCAAAAACTCAATTTTTCATTTGTCACTCTATTATAGTAGTCAGAATGAATAGGTGAACTAGGACGATAAGAATTGTATGTAAAGGCAAGGTTAGGATTTAATATCCCTTCGACAGCGTGGTCATTAGAGGCAGAGCACAAGCTCGTTTTTATGGAAGGAAATCGGCCGTCTCGGTCTGAAAGGAACTATCCGGGCAGCTGACTTCTGCAGTTTAGGAAAACCACGGGAAACCTGAATCTGGATGGCTGGGCGGGGATTTCTACGGACTCCCTCGTAAAAGTAGCTCTAGTAGGGTAGGCCGTAGTACCTGAAGGATAGTGCATCTAGGAACACTTGATGTTTTCTGGTTGGTGTTCCAATCTAGTGACCGATTTTAAGATCAGGCGAAGGCATGCCCACGATACACAGCAATAAGCAGTTTCTGTTGTTTTTGTTGTTGTGATATATGAGGTTGTGTTTTGTGCATCATTCGTAAATGTATTTAGTTATACATATGTAAGTGCTGCATAACATAGTAAAACTATTTCGAAGATATTTTTAATTCTTCAGTTATAGAATTACAAAAATGGTTCGAATAGCTCTAAGCGCTATGGGACTTAACATCTGATGTCATCAATCCCCTAGACTTACAACTACTTACACTTAACTAACCTAAGGACATCACATCACGAATCTGCGACCGTAGCAGCAGCGCGGTTCCGACCTGAAGCGCCTAGAACCGCTCGGTCACAGCAGCCGGCTATAGAATTACATGCTGAGTAAAATTATGCATATTTTTATAACTAGTTATGTAATCTGTGGACTGTGAAGCTGTACTTCGTCAATCGTGCACCATTTTGGACCTTGAAACGGAAGATGTTTTACAAAGAAACATGTCATATTTGCAAATGACCTGACTTTATTTAAGGTCTTATCAATTTTACCTGTCTTCAATACGGAAATTTGTGTTATTTTTTAATATCTTCTATTTCAGGATGTATTCAACTTGTAACTAGTTCTTGATAATACCTCTATGTAATTTGATTTCAATTACTGATTATTGCGATGTCGTAAAGTAATAACATAACAGTAGGCTATTAAATACGGTACTGCCAAGAATTTCTCGCCTGCAACAACTTTTAATTACAATAGATTATTTGTTCGTAGGAACATGACGATGTTGTGCCTTGGAACACTTGTCACTTTTCGAGAATCCTTACTTTCCCGGAGTAATCTTTTGTAATTTCAGAAAAAGGCTGCAGCACGTTAAATGTAGATGTTATCTACTTATGAATAAGGAACTATATTAAAGTTCTATTACAAAGCTGGTTAGAGGCGAAAGTCTAGAAGGCCCACATGGACAACAGCAACACAACCTGGACTCACTGTGTGGTCTCACATGATAAGACATACGTCCTATGCTCTTTTCACGCTATTGTACGGAAATATTCCCAAAGATGAGTGGAAATGCTTGTTTTACGACTGTGGGCCATATGTGAAATATCTTTCTACTAAATAACTTGTGTCTCAAAAAATGGTTCAAATGGCTCTGAGCACCATGGGACTTAACATCTGAGATAATCAGTCCCCTATAACTTAGTACTACTTAAACCTAACTAACCTAAGGACATCACACACATGCATGCCCGAGGCAGGATTCGAACCTGCGACCGTAGCGGTCACGCGGTTCCAGACTGAAGCGCCTAGAACCGCTCGGCCACACTGGCAGGCAGTTTTGTCTCGAAAACTCTCAAGTTGCAGAGATCTCGTCTCGCCGGGAAAGGCTTTGGAACTCCAAAAACTCCAGCGATTTAGATATAACGACCTCACAGCTGTATTCGGATAGACCCCTCAGGCTTTCCAGGTAAATTGCTTACTGTATCTTTTTTCGCTTTAGTCTCTAGAGCGCTTGTGTTAAGACATCCAAGTGTCCCGAGTAAATTACATCCCAACTTATCCTTCGTAAGCCATTAAAGATATCTGATATCCTTATTTGCCGCTCCCGCATCCGTGAGTGGACTCAGTGGAAATTGACTGTATACTTTCGCTCTCTCATTAATCTCGCTTATCTGATCTTCGTAGTCCTTACGCGAAGTGTGTGGCAGAGGTAGTGGAAGTGCTTTATGTTCTTAAATGCTGGTTCTCCAAATTTACCCCAGAGCAAGTCACGAAACGAATGTTGCAGTTCTCTCGGAATGGAACACATGAGCTCTACACTCTACTCTCCCTGCCATTATAAGCATTCAGGAAGGCTGCTATTTCTCGTTCAAGTAGCTGCTCGTCTGGCATCAGAAGGATGAGTGGAACCCGTTCCAGTCCTCCCACCAAGGAAAAATCCCTGGCAGCACCGGGAAATGAACCCGGGTCGTCCGCATGAACACTCAGCTACGAAGGCGGGCCACAGTTACTTCTATGGTCCTTGTTTAAATGAAAGCAAACCATCATCGTTTGGGCCATACTGCGTGTACATATATGGACTACCTTGTGTCCATGGCGAGTGCTGCTTCGTACCGTTATTGATAGCTTCCTTCCTGACGAGATTCCAGAGCGTAGAGAGGACCAGGGAGATATTTTGTCCGTTTGCCATCCCATGTGCCATCATTTGTTTCATCTCTCCCTTTCTATTCATATATAACATACACAGGGGAAACAATAAGATCTGTTAGATGGTCAGCGTCAAATACTGACTTTCTAAATTAACACAAAAGCCAAAAATTTCCGGACAAGTCAAACAGTCATCTAAGTAATGCTCTCTTCGCACTGAATTTCCAGAAGACTACATCGCTGATAGCACAACGGTGAATTCTTTCACTTTTTCATTCAGGCCGGCATTGCGAGGACGCAGAACACTCCAGAATTACCGAAGAACAGATTGCATGTGTGAATGATTTTTACACATAAGCCACGATTTTCCAGGAATTCCCACATGAAAGTTTCATACATACTTGAAAAATTTGTCATTTGTATACCAGACCTAGTTTGTACATTATGTGATCAAAAGTATTCGGACACCCACAAAAATATACGTTTTTCATATTAGGTGCATTGTGCTGCCACCTACTGCCAGGTACTCTATTTAAGCGACCTCAGTAGTCATCAGACATCGTGAAAGAGCAGAATGGGGCGCTCCGTGGAACTCGCGGACTTGCGAACGTGGTCAGGTGATTGGGTGTCACTTGGCTCGTACGTCTCTACGCAAGATTTCCACACTCCTAAACATCCCTACGTCCACTGTTTCCAATGTGATAGTGAAGTGGAAACGTGAAAGGACACGTACAGCACAAAAGCGTACAGGCCGACCTCGTCTTTTGACTGACAGAGACCGCCGACAGCTGAAGAGGGCCGTAATGTGTAATAGGCAGACATCTATCCAGACCATCACGCAGGAATTCCAAACTACATCAGGATCCACTGCAAGTACTATGACAGTTAGGCAGGAAGTGAAAAAACTTGGATTTCATGGTCGAGCGGCTGCTCATAAGCCACACAACACGCCGGCAAATGCCAAAGGACGCCTCGCTTGGTGTAAGGAGCGTAAACATTGGACGATTGAACAGTGGAAAAACGTTATGCGGAGTGACGAATCACTGTAGACAAAGTGACGATCCGATGGCAGGGCGTGGGTATGGCGAATGCCCGGTGAACGTCATCTGTCAGTGTGTGTAGTGCCAACAGTAAAATTCGGAGGCGGTGGTATTATGGTGTGGTCGTGTTTTTCATGGAGGGGGCTTGCACCTCTTGTTGTTTTACGTGGCACTATCACAGCACAGGCCTACATTGATGTTTTAAGCACCTTCTTCCTTCCCACTCTTGAAGAGCAATTCGGTGATGGCGACTGCATCTTTCAACACGATCGAGCACCTGTTCATAATACACGGCCTGTGGCGGAGTGGTTACACGGCAATAATATCCCTGTTATAGACTGGTCTGCACGGAGTCCTCACCTGAATCCTATAGAACACCTTTGGGATGTTTTGGAACGCCATTCCCCAAGAAACCTTCCAACAGCTAACTGAACGTACGCCTGCGAGAGTGGAAGCTGTCATTGAGGCTAAGGGTGGGCTAAGATCATATTGAAGTCCAGCATTACCGAAGGAAGGCGCCACGAACTTGCAAGTCATTTTCAGCCAGGTGCCCGAATACTTTCGATCACATAGTGTATCTACAGTATGGAACGTCTCAGACTTTGCACTGAATACAGTTGTTAGTGACCAGACTGAAAAAAATATCTGGTGAGGCTTGCAACAGGAAAGTTTGTTTAACGACCGTGGTCTAAGCTTCAGCGCGGGTTCTCCTACTTCCATGACGTTGTCGTTCGTAAAAATTTTGAAAAGTTCCAAGTTTGCACAAAAACTGGGCACCAAGGGAATGGGTACTAGCATATCAATTAAAGTTACACAATTCTGGTAATAACTACTCTTTTCTAAAAATTTTCCTTTTACGGTGCTGAACTCTTCACACTCTATTGTCGTACATAAATTATAATCACCTTCGCAACGAAACCACATAAGTATATCGATCTCCTTCTCGCTAGCATAATGATGTTATTCACACTGCGATACTCACTTAATTCATTTCTAAATATTGCAATGATACGTTCATGGTCAGCGTATAATATACATTACGGTATTTTCGAAGTTAATTGTTATAATACAGTTCACTGTGCAAACACATGGCTCATTCAGTGTGACACGGCAGATACATACGAATAGAACATCTAGGAGATGTCTCAAAATGTGTACTGAAATTTAGCGTTTGTACTATTATGCGGCGTATACATAAGGCATTACGAAATAATTTCCCTTTTACGACTTACGTAGAACTTTAAACATCACGTTCCTGGCCATGTTCCGACGAGCGATCCAAGCTTTTCGATGTCTCTACAGGATGCTTATAACGTAGTGAAGGCGAAGTCGAGACGAACAATTTGATGTATGGCATTTGTGGTCAATCAAGCCGTGAAACGTACAAAGGCCACCTAAGGTACAGCGCACGGCCGCCGCGTGACATTTTGGCTAAAATCGTGCTTGAAACTTAAAAACCCTTTGTCCTTGAGCTTACTTAATGTAAAACTGAATTTTGTTTAAATTTTACCACATAGTATTTTGACATCTGGAGCTCTGTTGACATCTTGAGGCGCAAGGTGCTCTGCTGCATTTCGGAATCATCCAGGGACAACATTTCGACAACCTGAGACTGCTAATCGAGTGGAAAGTGTCCAGTACCTATATCTACTGCGATCTCCTCGGTGTTCGATGGACGACAGGAGGGAACGTGGTCGTTTTGGTGGTTCAGATTTTATGGCGTGGGGAGGAATAATATTGCATAACCGTACTGACCTACAAAAGAATTGACGCGGTACACTCATTGACAACGTTATTGTGACACTGTATTTCTTCCCGGTGTACGTGTTTTTAGTGGTGCATTGGAACCTGATTTCATTTTTATGGATGACTATGCGCGACCGCATAGAACAGCGCAGGTGGAAGGGGTCTTGGAACGAGTGGATATTCGGCGAATATACCCCAGCTTAAAGCCCACCGAGCTCTTGTGGGATACCCTGGGGACACACACTGCTCCACGTCTGTATGCACAAATCAGTATCCAGCAATTGTCAACAGCGCTGGTGGAGTAATGGAACGCCCCGCCACCAGAACTCAAAAACAAAATTGGTTCAATTGGCTCTAAGCACTATGGCACTTAACACCTAAGGTCATCAGTCCCCTACTTAAACCTAACTAGCCTAAGGACATAACACACATTCATGCCCGAGGCAGGATTCGAACCTGCGACCGTAGCAGTCGCGCGGTTCCGGACTGAAGCGCCTAGAACCGCTTGGCCACCGCGGCCGGCCTAAAGAGTGTCAAGCAGGGCTTAATGCACGAGCAAATTGCCGAAGGGTGGCGAAGACTGAAGGCTACAACGGGGACTGGGCGTGTAGCTGCAGTCGCTCATCCTATATTGCGCCAGCAGATGGCGCTTGTTGTCGGAGCCGTTGAAGGCGTGGGCGGTGGGGTGCGCATCACTGGATCAGCTGGGTCCCCACGCGACCACTATCAGAGTTTGTCGGAAACGTGCGTTTCCGTCAGCAAATGTGAGACACCGGTGAGTGTGGTATCGATCCCTGATACCAATCACAATTGGCACCGGAGACGTCGACGAGATGCTGCATCCGTAAAACGACTTCATCAACAGTTGCTCGCAGCAGTTCGGTGCAATCTGAGCCACGTGTTGCTGTATACTGGTCTTCAGATCAGGTGGAGCCCGAGCGTATCCCCGGTATACGCGTTCTTTTAGCTATGCCCAGAGCCAAAAGTCACGTGGATTAACATCAGATGATCTTGCAGACCATGCATCTGAAAAACCTCTGGAGATAACACATTCGTGGAAGGTTGCATTGGGCGAGCGACATGATGTGTTGCCACATCTTGAATGAAAATAGTGGTTTCCACACAGTTACACTCTTCCAATGCAGGAATCACACACTGTAAAAGGAGGTCTCGATAACGCGCAGACGTCACAGTACACCTGACAGGCCGTCTGGGTGTATCCTTTTCAAAGAAGAACAGACTGAGAATGTAGGTGCTTGTGAATCCACACGAGACAGTCACGTACGGTAAGTGCATTGGGTTTTCGTGCACAACACGCCGTTTATCATTACCCCAAATTCGGCAGTTCTATGTATTCACAGCACCCTGTATTGTAAGCTGTGACTCGTCATTCCATAGAATACTGCCAGCAGCATGTCATCTGCTCCGGTCTGTGCCAGAAACTGAAGAACAAATTCAGAACTTTGCTGCGGATTATAGCGTTTCATTTGCTGTACTGTCTGGGCCTTGTATGCATACCAGCGTAAAACAGACTGCAAAACTTTCCGTACTGCTCACCTTAGTATGGAAAATTCTCATAACACTGCCTGGGGGATGTGTTGCATAGCCAGTTACAGGAGCAGCAACCTCGTCAATAACTTCCACTGGGGTAGCTCACCCGTGTTTTGGAATTTCATTATCATCTTCTTTAAAGCGTTTAATGACATCGGGCCTCTTTTCAGTCGGGGGTACTGTCTCAGTACAGCACTGTAATTGCTGCCGTTCGTATAAAACAGTTTTACTAACAGCCATGGTCTCCGTTTTCCATAGCCATATTGTTCACTCTCGTTGTGGCTCGTTAAATGACAGCGTGGATGTCATACTGCCATACAAACACCGTGCAGCCCCAGATTTACACATGGTGGCCACAGTTGGAACTAATGTTTATTCCAGCATAAATGGGTTCCACGTTAACGCATCGGCATATCTACAAAGTTTCGCTGACCACATTGAACCTCCGTCAAGAGCTGCACTTAAATTATAACCACGCAGTATATTCCACTTTCTCTCATCTCTGGCTCGCTCTATGTATGAGCTGATGGGCGTAAGAAGTGTTATCTGTTCATTGTAGAGATAAACAATAAATGTCAAAATTTTAGGTTGGACCTAACCAAGACTGTTGTGAATTTAAACTTAAAATAAACAAACAACTGCAACGAGACATTTTTATTGACATTACCGTTAAGCATTTTGGACGATAATTGCTCCATCATCCTGTGAATTAATTCAAATGAACAAGACATATCTGAATAACGAATTGAAGGGGCTCCGCTTTCTTGCAAGAACTATTTTTATGTTTAATCGGCAAACACGTTTCACCACAGTTGTGGCGCCTTAAGCGTTGTTTTCCTTTTATTGAGTCTTTTTTTACATAAACTGTGCCCTGTGGCTGCCAACAGAAATCAGCCTCAAGCCTGTACTAATACAGCAGGTTACAAATAGCTGCATAATCTAAGAGAACTGCCTTTACTCCGTCATGAGAAAAAGGTACAGTGCAAAGACAGTAAACTGACAGGAAGGAATAATAATTATAAACCGTCATTTGGGGGCAAGGTGGTGTGGCCAAATGAGGGGACTTTATTTTCATATGCAAACAAACTGGCTACTTGCCCTAGCCTAATTTAATGACCCTAACGTAAACAAACTCCTCACGTCGGCTCTTGTTTTGTTTACTTAGGATTAATTAGTGGGCAATAACTGTCATTATAATTACAATTAATGGTTTATAAGTGCCATTACAATTAACATAATTTATGGGCAAGAGGGCGACCAAGTAGTGCACTTGCGCTCATTTGTACACAGATGTTAGTTACAGTCAAATGGTTTCGACCTAAAGCGATAACTGTGTTCATAAAAACTATGATTTATGACCCAAAAAGGGCGTCACCTTTCCATCTTTGGTGCAGTGTACTGCTAATGTTCATGCCCCCAGTTGGTGTCCCCAGCATCCTGAGAAGGGACTCACCATTCATAGTCTGTACCTTGCTCGTGCAAAAGTGTCAGCAGCAGCAACAAATTCAGGTGATCCGCGCAATTTCGTGTTTTTCGCAGTTTCAAGTAGAGCATCGCATCCAATGGTACTTTCTACAACGTACGACGACCAGCACCGCGCGCGCCCTGCAACCGCACCAAAACATGACGATATTTACAGTTTTGGAGCTATTTTACCCACTTTCTCCAACTTTTCAAGAAATACACTTAAATACGAGACCGAAAATGTTTAATAACTATCATCATCGACATACGACAATTTTTACGGTTTTAGAGCATTTAGCTGCTATTTTGCCAGCTTTCTCCTGCTTTTCAAAAAGATGCACCAACACGACATTGCTAAATAACTTTTGCACTTACGCTACGGCTGCTGCCAGAACCACCACCGAAGATCGGAAATAGGAGAACTGCAGAGACTTGTACCGCAAGGAAGCATGGCAGAGGATGGTGAGCCGGCCGTTGTGGCCGAGCGGTTCTAGGCCCTTCAATCCGGAACTGCGCTGCTGCTACCGTCACAGGTTCGAACCCGGCCTCCGCATGGGTATGTGTGATGTCCTTAGGTTCGTTAGGTTTAAGTAGCTCTAAGTCTAGAGGACTAATGACCTCAGATGTTAAGTCCCATAGTGCTTAGAGCCATTTGAACCGTTTTAAGAGGATGGCGCTATGGGTGGCCGGTATCCCCTTTCTACGACACGAATGCGCACATGGATTAATACAGTTCTTTATTTACATGAACATTTACTTAACTTGGATAGAGTCCATGCGCTGTGGTACAAGCTCATCAGTAACAGTCTTCTTGCAGTCTATATTGGTAATCTTGCTGTTATAAACTGTAGTCTCGCTATAGTTACTAATCTGGTCCCTATGTACTGTCGTAGCCTGTGATGACCTAAACCCACTCTGCTAATGTGCTGATAGACGCCAAACTGGAAGAGGGAGTCAGTGACTGAGGCCCTCTGGTCAGCGGCTGCGGCCTAAATACACACTGTGGAGAGGGCGTTGGCGGCTTGTTGCTTGCGATTGCGTCTGTGGCCTCTCACGTGAGAGGCGCGCTTGATTCAATGTCTATAAATCGATCTTCGCTTCATCTTCGAGGGGGCAGGGGGGCAAGACACTGGACGTAGAAATGAGTCAGGCGCTGTGACTATGGAGGACAGCATACTCCTGACTGCACCCCGTCATCTGGCTGGTGATGGAACAGGAACATCCTCCAGAAAACTGCTGCCAGGGGACGAGTCCAGGCCTGAGACGGTGTCCTGGGGCAGCGACGGCGGCGACGAGGGCGGTGTCGACGACGATGGCGGGTCCAGGTCCATCGGGTCGGAGAGCGGGGACGGCGGGGCGAGAGCGCATAGTCCATCCTCCTGGGGTGCCCTGGTGTCACAATCGGGCGGCTGCGAAGGCCGCGCTGTCCCGCAACACCGTGAATCTGGAGGAAGAAAAGCAGCAGAATCTTGGGGCAAATGACTCGCACGAACTTGTTTCTGGTGGTGGTTCTGCTATCAAGCACATAAAAGAGGCAACGCGTTCCAGGATCACGCCTGTTACCCAGCGCCCACGGTTGCCATGTTGTTGTTGTTGTTGTGGTCTTCAGTCCTGAGACTGGTTTGATGCAGCTCTCCATGCTACTCTATCCTGTGCAAGCTTCTTCATCTCCCAGTACCTACTGCAGCCTACATCCTTCTGAATCTGCTTAGTGTATTCATCTCTTGGTCTCCCTCTACGATTTTTACCCTCCACGCTGCTCTCAGAACTAAATTGGTGATCCCATGATGCCTCAGAACATGTCCTACCAACCGATCCCTTCTTCTAGTCAAGTTGTGCCACAAACTCCTCCCCAATTCTGTTCAATACCTCATTAGTTATGTGATCTGCCGATCTAATTTTCAGCATTCTTCTGTAACACCACATTTCGAAAGCTTCTATTCTCTTCTTGTCTAAACTATTTATCGTCCACGTTTCACTTCCATACATGGCTACACTCCATACAAATACTTTCAGAAACGACTTCCTGACACTTAAATCTATACTCGACGTTAACAAATTTCTCTTCTTCAGAAACGATTTCCTTGCCATTGCCAATCAACATTTTATATCCTCTCTACTTCGACCATCATCAGTTATTTTGCTCCCCAAATAGCAAACCTCCTTTACTACTTTAAGTGTCCCATTTCCTAATCTAATTCCCTCAGCATCACCCGACTTAATTCGACTACATTCCATTACCCTTGTTTTGCTTTTGTTGATGTTCATCATATACCCTCCTTTCAAGACACTGTCCATTCCGTTCAACTGCTCTTCCAGGTCCTTTGTTGTCTCTGACAGAATTACAATGCCATCGGCAAAACTCAAAGTTTTTGTTTCTTCTCCATGGATTTTTATTCCTACTCCGAATTTTTCTTTTGTTTCCTTTACTGCTTGCTCAATATACAGATTGAATAGCATTGGCGAGAGGCTACAACCCTGTCTCACTCTCTTCCCAACAACTGCTTCCCTTTCATGTCCTTCGACTCTTATAACTGCCATCTGGTTTCTGCACAAATTGTAAATAGCCTTTCGCTCCCTGTATTTTACCCCTGCCACCTTCAGAATTCGAAAGAGAGTATTCCAGTCAACATCGTCAAAAGCTTTCTCTGAGTCTACAAATTCTAGAAACGTAGGTATGCCTTTCCTTAATCTTTCTTCTAAGATAAGTCGTAAGGTCAGTAGTGCCTCACGTGCTCCAATATTTCCACGGAATCCAAACCGATCTTCCCCGAGGTCGGCTTCTACCAGTTTTTCCATTCGTCTGTAAAGAATGCGCGTTAGTATTTTGGAGCTGTGACTTATTAAACTGATAGTTCGGTAATTTTCACCCCCTGAAAAGAACAAGATCGCGTGGCGCAAATCGATATTTGCGGACCATTGCGGCGCCGAATGTTACGGTGGGTGTAGCAGGTGTAGCCATGCAGAAATTCCGTCGATGATGGTACGTCTCGTGGGTGGAAGCGATACGAGGCGAGAAAGAGTTGCAGTGCCTGTTTCCGTGCGTGGGTGGTGCGAAACTTGACCATCTGTTGTTTAAAAGTGCGGGCGAAGCGTTCTGCTTCTTAATTGGACTAGGGGTGAAATGGAGCACTTGTTAGATGACGAATGCCATTTCATTCTCAAAACTGTTCCAAATCACGTGAAGTGAACTGTGGACAGTTGTCCGACACAAGTACTTCTGGTAAACCTTCCATCCAAAATATGGAGGACAACGGTGCTGCGTGATGTGGTAGAAGCCATAGGCATCGAAAATGGGAACTTGCTAAAAGAGTCTACCACTACGAGCCAACGAGTGTTCCACAATGGTCCTACAAAGTCTATGTGTACTCACTGCCATGGGGATTGAATCTTCGGCCAAGCTGAGAATGTGGCTGAGCGGATTCAATTTCAGCGCATGCGTGACACTGTGTGACAATGTGGGCGTCCACGCCCTACCAAGTAAAGTGTCGTCGTGCTAACTGTTTAGTGCGAACAGTTCCCCAATGTCCTTGGTGGAACAATCACAACACATCCTTTTGCAACACTTTGGGAATAAGCATAGCGATTGTCCACTGTCATTTTGCACTAGAACAACATCCTACCGGACTGAAAGATTATGCAGGCGAGAAAAATATCGGCGCACAACTGAGCTCTGGATATTGTTCAATGAACAAGGCTAAGACGTGCTAATTAAATGCAACAAAATCTTGAGATCTGGGTCTGCTTCCGTGGCCTGTGCAGTTTTTCCGTAGTACAAGGGAAAATATTCCAGCAATTCAGAGTCCTCCACATCGATTTGGCAACAAGATGCATCAAAATCAGAGTCTGGGCCAATCGGAAGGCGAGAGAGGGTGTCTGCATTGCCATGCTTTGCCGCAGGGCTGTACACAATTTCATACTGATAGCCGCGCGGGGTAGCCGCGTGCCCTGAGGCGCTTTGTCACGGTCCGTGCGGCTCCCCCAGTCGGAGATTGGAGTCCTCCCTCGAGCATGGGTGTGTGTGTTGTTCATAGCCTAAGTTAGGTTAAGTTAGATTTAGTAGTGTGTAGGCTTAGAGACCGATGACCCCAGCAAATGGCTCTGAGCACTATGGGACTCAACTGCTGAGGTCATTAGTCCCCTAGAACTTAGAACTAGTTAAACCTAACTAACCTAAGGACATCACAAACATCCATGCCCGAGGCAGGATTCGAACCTGCGACCGTAGCGGTCTCGCGGTTCCAGACTGCAGCGCCTTTAACCGCACGGCCACTTCGGCCGGCTGATGACCTCAGTAGTTTGGTACCATAAGACCTTACCACGAATTTCCAAAAAATTTTCATACTGATACTGCGAAAACAACAAAACCCAACGATGCAATTATTGAGCAGTGCATGTAGGAACCGGCTTTGATGGATTAAGCAAGGACTGCAAAGGCTTGTAATCTTTCACTAAAAAGAATTTGCGACCATAGAATTAGTGATGGAATTTAGTCATACCATACACAATAGCGAGAGCCTCTTTTTCTATTTGAGAAAAATTGCATTGAGTTTGAGATAACAATTTTGAGGCAAAAGCAATAGGTCCGTCTTGTGCACCGTTTTTGTGCGAAGCACAGCGCTGATTCCGTAGGAAGAAGCGTCGACTTGCAAAACTACTGGATTGGCAGGGTCAAAATGCACTAAACATCTGTCACTAAGCAAAGCACTTTTGAGTTCCTGAAAAGCATTTTGACAGTCTTCAGTCCACATTTTTGCGACGCAAGCGATGCAATGCAGCCCCGATCTGAGCGGCATTCGGTATGAATCGAATGTAGTGTGTCATCTTGCCTAGTACTAACTGCAGTTCAGACACATTGCGAGGAACAGGCAGGGCACGGATTGCAAGCAAATGAGATTAGAAGGGGTGCACACCCTGACTGTTTATCACATGACCTAAACACTGTAGTTCAGTTTGAAAAAAGTCGCAGTTTTCGAGGAGACACTTGAGCCCTGCTTCTGACAACACTCGAAAGAGAGTACGCAAATTGGCAATGTGTTCCTCTGGCGTACGATCTTAGACGGCAATATCGTCAAGGTAATTTGAACAAAATGGTACTTTTGCATTCAGCTGTTCCGAGTAACTTTCTGTGGTTCTTGATCCAATGGATTTTGCAAGTAGGCATCACGCAAATCTATCTTAGAAAAGTAACGTCCTACACCAAGCCTTCCCATGAGCTCCTCAGGGCGAGGTAAGGGATAAGTGTCAACTACTGAAACTTCCTGGCAGATTAAAACCGTGTGCCGGACCGAGACTCGAACTCGAGACCTTTGCCTTTCACGGGCAAGTGCTCTACCACTTGCCCGTGAAAGGCAAAGGTCCCGAGTTCGAGTCTCGGTTCGGCACACAGTTTTAATCTGCCAGGAAGTATCATATCAGTTGGTTGACTGTAGACTTGAAGTCAACACAAATGCGAATGTGACCAGAAGGCGAAGGTAACAAAACGAGAGGACCTGCCCATTGGCTAGCTTGAGTGGGAGCAATTACACCATTATCTTCCAATTCTTTCAGTTCACTGACTGCTTTCTCTCATAAAACAATTGGAACGGGGCGCGTCCGGAAAAACTTGGGCTGTGCTTGTCTTTCAGTGTAACATGCGCTACAAATTTATTAGCTTCTCCCATTCCTTGAGAAAATAGTTCAAGAAATTCTTTAAGCAAGCTATCTACACTGTCATGTGGCACAAATGTAGAGACCACCAGCACATTGTCGTGGATGCTAAGGCCAAACGAATCAAAGGCATCTAAACCGAAAATGTTCGCACTATCTCTTGTCTTCAACACAGCTCTTACCGACTGAAATCGGGATTCATCTGACCAGGACATGGTTTTCCAGCAGTGTAGGGTCCAGCCGATATTGTCTCGGGCCCAGGAGAAGAGCTGCAGCTGTTAACAAAGAAACTCGCGTCGGTCGTCTGCTGCCTTACCTAATCAATGCCAAATTTCACCGCACTAACGAATACATTCGTTGTAAATCCACATTGAGTTCTGCAGTTTTTTCACGCAGCGCTCTCTGTTAGCACTGAAAACTCTACGCAAACGTCACCGTTCTCGGTAGTGAAGTGAAAGTCGTCGGTCAGTGCGTCGTCCGTGGTGAGAGGTAATGCCTGAAATTTGGCACTCTCGGCACACTGTTGACACTGTGGACCTCGGAATATTTAATTCACTAACGATTTCAGAAACAGAATGTCCGATGCGTTAGCTCCAACTATCATTCAGTGTTCAAAGTTGGTTACTTCCCGTTGTGAGGCCGTAATCACGTCGGATACCTTTTGACGTGAATCACCTAAGTACAAACGACAGCTCCTGCAATTCGCTGCGCTTTTATATCTTGTGTACGTGATGCTACCGCTATCTGTATACGTGAATATCGCTGTCCCATGACTTCTGTGTATTTAGGGAGGTAGATTGTAATTGATATGATTTGTAACACAATTGCCAGTGCAATGTGGAATCCGCACTGAAGACGGAACTTCAGCTGCTGCTATCCCTTCCTGTTCTGTTCGTAAATGTCGGGTAGAAAGAATGTCTTTTTCGTTGTTATCATTTCGTGATTCATGTGGGATGCTGTGATCAGCTGGAAACGTGTTTTGTAAGCTGCTCCTTCGTTGGTGGTATCGTTTTCCCCCGATATTCTCGGCATTAACAATTATTCCATTAAAACTTCAGCCTTCGATATATAGCTGTACAACGTAGCAGTATTACCCCCTTTCTATCCTATCCCACTCTAAAATATTTATGGAGAAATAAACTGTCTATATTCCTCTGTAAGTACCCTAATCTCCTTTATGATCGCTACACCAGATATAGCTTTTTCTAATGAGGGGAACATAGGTGGATAATTCCCCATAACAATGACCAAAAAATCCTTTCTGCTCCACATTTAATGTACGAGAGTTGCACCAATCATATCTGACGTATAACACCTGCAATTCGTCGATATCAAAGGGTTGTCTATATATGTCTCTGTACGGGTCCTAATCTTCTTTATCGTATCCTTATGGTCACTACGCTGGATGTACGATGGCTGCAGCATAATTGTATCAGAGTCATAGTTAAATATGTAGCGTTTCGAGAGAAAAAAACATCGTTTTTCTTCCCAAATAGGGTATGCCTACGTAGTACGATTTTAACAGTGTCACAGAGCCTCTGGCACTATTGATAGCATCATATTTTCATTGATACAGCTACTTCACATATCAGACACACCACGAACAATTCAGAAGTAATGTAGGAGCATATTCCAG
This sequence comes from Schistocerca serialis cubense, assembly GCF_023864345.2. Classification (NCBI taxonomy): domain Eukaryota; kingdom Metazoa; phylum Arthropoda; class Insecta; order Orthoptera; family Acrididae; genus Schistocerca; species Schistocerca serialis. The sequence continues at coordinate 696,653,699 of NC_064640.1, read as the reverse complement.
CTGAAGTAGCATACGAGTGCATGCTAAGAATTAATGTCTCCGAAATTTTTATTCGGTTCTCAAATCGGTTGACGTATTACATGACACGCAAATTACTTTCCCGGTTCACTGGAGCACGTTGCAGCCCTTTGCCGCTAGAGGGCTCTGAACAATAGGGCGTAACATGGCGGTGTGTAAGGTAAGTATGTTGGCGCGTGAGAAACAGCTCGGAAAACCGAAAGCATGAATTCGTAGATTTCGTCTACACATGGAGCACCCTCTTCGTCAGTATGAGAATGCGAGGACTTACACGCAAGATCGCTGCGGCATCTGTAACAATTAAATTCCTTGGGTTCGGTGTCATGAGTCGTATCTGTTTCCAAAACTTAAAGACCACCTTCGAGGACTTCACTTTGACAGTGGTGAGACGATGGAAGCAGAGGTGAGGTTGTGGGTCCGTCAACAAAGTCAAACCTTCTGCAGTGACAGTATCAACGATCTGGTCTCTGGTTGGCAGAAATGTGTTCGTCGCCAGGGTGCTATGTTGAGAAATACAAATGTAGACACGAAGAAAAAAGACGTAAAATGTTAATAAAGTATGTTTTATTTAAAAAGCTATGAGAGTTTTCTCGTAAAAATTCATACGCATTAGTTTCCAGCACGGCCTCGCGTATCTTCTTCCTTTCTTAGGTGAGCGGCACGCATACACGTAGGGGAAGTCATTTATTTAGAAACATATCCAGCACCTCCTGTTGAGCCAACTACCATACTTCGAGAGCCAGTTAAACAACAATTACAACAAATCAGAGTCGATGTTTTCTCGAGCAGCAGCAGCAACAACATGGACACCAGGAACAGCAGCCAAGTCTGTTACACTTCAGCCCGAAATGCAGTATCTAGTGACATACCAACAGGATTTGCGGCCACTCGCCTGCTGCACACGTAAGACGACTGTTCAATTCTTACTGGCTGGATTACACTCCACTAAAATTCTTGCTAATGAATCTAGTTATTTTTACAGCGGTTAATGCTTTTGGCGATAGGGTGGATGGTTTCTGGCTCTGCTTATGTGCAATAGTTAAATTTATTTACTATCAGGTCAGCTTCCACTCCCTGGAGTATTAGCGATCTCCGATTCCCACACAGGTCCTCCTGCCTTCTCGTGGATGACTCTATTCCCTGCGAACATCCTACATCAAACAAATACCATTCAAGACGTTACACAGTGCATGGTGAACGGTAAATTCTACCAGTATCGTCGTTTATGCTACCATACCACTCTCATGCGCTGACTAAAAAGAATTGTCTTCTATATACATCCATATATACCCCAATCCACTCTTGAAAAATACGTCGTCTTTCACACAGCTTTGTTTCCCGTTATGTATGATCAGTGTCGCCTCTATGTCACAGCGTTCCTCTATGTGTTTAAGGAATACCCAGTCATCTAGCAGAGCAAAGGAATCACATGTGTGTAACATAGTTTTGCCACATACCTATCAAGTGTCTTTTGAATCTTCCTTAAGAACGGTAATGCTGTGTGTGGAACTCTCAACCACCATCAACAAATGTTCTGTTAAAACTCCAGTCTTCTATGCTATATGCACACATGTAATCTACATGCCAAACTGATTTTGAAATATCAATTGCTTATGATGAAATGTCAGTCAACCACTCACTCCTAACATTAAGTAATGTCTCATTAAAACTACAGTCTTCTATGGCATATACACAGCACCTTCCATTCCCATTTCATTCCCATGATTTTGAAACGCGGTTTCCTTAAAAGGAAATAGTCCGAGTTTCAAAATCATGGGAATGGAAGGTGGTGTGTATATGCCATAGAAGACTTTATCAAAGTCGGAAACGTGATGGTATGCATTTCTCCTCCTTACACGAGGCATCACAACAACGTTTCACCAGACAACGCCGGTCAACTGCTGTTTGTGTATGAGAAATCGGTTGGAAACTTTCCTCATGTCAGCACGTTGTAGGTGTCGCCACCGGCGCGAACCGTGTGTGAATGCTCTGAAAAGCTAATCATTTGCATATCACAGAATCTTCTTCCTGTCGGTTAAATTTCGCGTCTGTAGCACGTCATCTTCGTGATGTAGCAATTTTAATGGCCAGTAGTGTACCTAGGAGAGAGCTTAGGTTCGCCCACTAACAGCTGACGGGTCGACTTAATGTGTGCAGCTAGCGAAAGGCCGCAAATCCCGTCGGCGTGTCACCTAGACACTACATTTCTCACGAAAGTGTAAGAGGGACAGATGGCTGCTGTTGCCAGCGATGTGGAAGTCGTAGGATACTCTTAGCAGCGCCAGTTGTGTTAGCAGTTCGAGCGGCGCAGTCTATTGCCCGACGAATTTGCAGCAGTTCTGAAGCGAATGCCGTGGAGTGTTTTCTTTAGTTTAGAAATCGAGTTGAACTCACGAGGGCTTAAGTCAGGGGAGTGCAGTAAACACTTAGCAGCTCCATCAATCAAACAAATCGGTGACAACTTGCACTGTACGTGCTTGAGCATTGCCCTGCAAAATGATGGTCAGGTCCCGCAGAAAGTGTCATCACTTCCGTCTCTGAGCTGTTCATTTTTGGAACACAACTTATGACCAGTTTAGAGGCAGAAGTGATGACACGTTCTGCATGACCTGACCATCATATTGCAGGACAACGCTCAGGCACGTACAGTGCAAGCTCTTACTGATTTGTTTGACTGATGAGAAAATGGTTCAAATGGCTCTGAGCACTATGGGACTCAACTGCTGTGGTCATAAGTCCCCTAGAACTTAGAACTACTTAAACCTAACTAACCTAAGGACAGCACACAACACCCAGCCATCACGAGGCAGAGAAAATCCCTGACCCCGCCGGGAATCGAACCCGGGAACCCGGGCGTGGGAAGCGAGACTGATGAGACTGCTAAGTGATATACCACCTACTGCGCTCCCCCGACTTAAGCCCTCGTGAGTTCAACTCGATTTCTAAACTGAAGGAAACACTTCACGGCATTCGCTTCAGAACTGCTACAAATTCATCGGGCAATAGACCGCGCCGCTCGAACTGTCAACACAACTGGCACTGTTAAGAGTATCCTACGACTTCCACATCGCTAGCAACGGGTTATACACAATGCTGATGACTACTTTGAAGGGCAGTAATACTTTGACACACGAATCTATTTTGTGCGAGCTGTAAATAAATAGTTGCTACCATTAAAGTTCCAACCCTCGTATATAGACAATCATTTGATAGTAATGAACTGTAGGAGTTATGTGTCTGATTTTCTTGATGCAAGCCTCGTATATTAAAGGTGGAGTAGTAAGGCTTCCTCAGTCATTGGTCTGGGGTACTACCCCGTTATTCTCCCCGCTAAAAGCAGCTATATTTTTTGTAGCGAACATAAAGGAGTTTAGGGTATTCACAGAGGCAAATAGTCAGTCAGTTTATTTCTCAATAAATATGATAGGATGGGTTAGGGAAAGAAGGGAATAATACTGCTGCATTGTACAGCTATACAGGTTGAACGTTAATAAAAGCGACAAACTGCTGGGACGAATTCCTGACTGGAAATTAAGAAAAAGAAGTCCGATGAACAAGTATCCACAAATGCATCGTTGGCACGGTAGAAGGCGCTGACGAATGACCGTTCCTCTGACCACGTGCCGTGTGTTCCTTGGGTGTTGCAGGCTGTGTAATTGACGCAGAAAAAATGGTTCAAATGGCTCTGAGCACTATGGGACTTAACAGTTATGGTCATCAGTCCCCTAGAACTTAGAACTACTTAAACCTAACTAACCTAAGGACATCACACAAAACCCAGTCATCACGAGGCAGAGAAAATCTCTGACCCCGCCGGGAATCGAACCCGGGAACCGGGCGCGGGAAGTGAGAACGCTGCCGCACGACCAATTGACGCAGAGAACTATAAGCAGCAGAATGGTCCGGTATTCATATCGGGAACAAGCCGAAATGGTGTTTTTGTACGGCGAAGCAGATGGAAACAATCGAGAGGCAGCACAGCTATACCTAAACAAGTACCCTCACAGACATCTACCACATGACACCATTTCAAGCGTTGTTTGGGCGTTTGTGTGATCATGGGTCCTCTCAGACAGACGAAGGTGCAGGGAGGCAGCGGACTGTGCGTACACCAGATCTGGAGGACAGGCTTATATTGGATGCCGAAACGAACCCTAGTACAAGCTCGAGGCAAGTGGCCCACCAACATAGCGAAGCCAAAGTACTGTTATGTGTATTCTGCATGACAGCCGCTACGATGCCTATCACGTGCACTCCCATGGAGGCAACTTTGAACATCTGCTGTGACGTGGATGCGCTGCAGCTCTGTACTGTGTTACGAGACGATTTGTTGGCGTTGCACCATACCGTTCCTTTCTTCACACATATTCACACGGCCTTTTTTGTTCCATTTACAGTCAAGAATCCGGCCCTGCAGCACAAAAAAATTTACTTGTAGTAGGTGCTTTGTACTACCTATTTGTTTTAATAAGTATAGCGTATTAGGTATGTTGACCAAAAAAAGATTTTGAACATAATTACACAAGGACATGCTCGAAGCCGTCATTACGCATTTAATCGTGATGAGTACTGAAGGATCTCATACAAGCATGGCTGCGTGGTTGAACAGAGGCTCGCCACCTCTCACACGGAGGAAAGGAGGGCTGTGCGAGCAGTCTGTGGTGACCAGTCTCGGTAAGTCACACAATGTCCCTCCGACCTTACGCCTACTGCAGTCGTGTGTGAGGAGGTGGGAGGATATTGCTTAATTTGGTGGCTGCTGCTGGCTGCCCTTAGCCGAGACGGCGTCTCATTCCCTCTAGCGCTCTGGGGCGAGCGAAGCAGCGAAGACACCGTGTCCTGTGGTGCAATAAGAATACACTTTTGGTTGGTTAGTTTGGAGGAGACCAAACAGCGAGGTCATCAGTCCCATCGGATTAGAGAAGGATGGAGAAGGAAGTCGGTCGCCCGCCGGGGTGGCCGACCGGTTCTAGGCGCTACAGTCTGGAACCGCGCGACCGCTACTGTCGCAGGTTCGAATCCTGCCTCGTGCATGGATGTATGTGATTTCCTTAGGTTAGTTAGCTTTAAGTAGTTCTAAGTTCAAGGGGACTGATGACCTCAGCAGTTAAGTCCCATAGTGCTCAGAGCCATTTGAACCATTTTTGAAGTCGGCCGTGCCCATCCAAAGGAACCATCCTGGCTTTTTCCTGAAGCGGTTTAGGAAAATCACGGAAAACGTAAGTCAGGGTGGCCGGACGCGGATTTGAACTGTCGTCCTCCCGAATGCGAGTCCAGTGTGCTAACCACCGCTCCATCTAGCTCGGTTGTTTATAGGTATTCTTATCCCAGAGGTAGCGGCACAAGTATGGGTTATTAACGTAAATGCCAAGCAACAGAAGGGGCAATCAGACGTGCGCGATGGCAGTGGCAGTGCTGGCAGACTGTGGTGTAGCAACTGGTGACTACATGGCGGGCACGCGCGTGCTGAAGTTGCTGATTACACAACATATGCGATCTGGACGGCTGGAGACAGGTGCTCCATCACGTAGCTTGTTTTCAAATAAAGTGCACCGTTCTCCTGTTTCCTATCCTCAGTGGTGGTGCTAGCAGCAGCCGAAGCGTTTATTTAGCGATGTCCTGAATATGCATCTTCTTGAAAAGTTGGAGAAAGTCGATAAAGCCGGCCGGGGTGGCCGTGCGGTTCTAGGCGCTACAGTCCGGAACCGCGTGACCGCTAGGGTCGCAGGTTCGAATCCTGCCTCGGGCATGGATGTGTGTGATGTCCTTAGGTTAGTTAGGTTTAAGTAGTTCTAAGTTCTAGGGGACTGATGACCACAGCAATTAAGTCCCATAGTGCTCAGAGCCAATTGAACCAAAGTCGATAAAATAACAACGAAATTCCATGAAACTGTAAACAGCGTATATGACTGTGTGGTTGCAGGCAAGCGGGGTGGTGGTCGCTTTACGTTGCAGAAAATACTATTGGACGTGTTACCCTGCTATAGTCTGTGAATAAAACGAAACTGCGATTATCACCTGCATTTGCTGCTACTGCTGACAGTGTTGCTCGAGCGAAGTACAGACTACGAATGCCAGGTTCCCTCTCAGGATGATGGTGACACCAAGGTGGGCAGAGGTGGGGATTGGACTTGTGGGAGCCAGAAGTGCACAAATTCTTCTTCCAGTCTGCCTGCAACTATCACCGACGCAACTATTAAAGCAACTCAACCTGCCGCAACGGAGACACGAGAGTGCGTGTGTACTGAAGCACAGTGGTTAAGGCAGGCCAACTTGGGTTGAAGATTTGGCCCTGTCTGACTACCCCCTGAAGCAGATCTTAGGATCTCTTAATTCTATATATTACAGTCTAAATATAAATGAATGATGAAGGCCACTAATCCTACTAAATGATAAACGTTCTTCCTGCTTATATATTTATTGTAGATTAAAAAACCTTTATATTACAAAGTTTACGTTTCCTAAGTAAAATTACTAATCAATTGCTCAACTCTGCCCCTTATTATGACTGTGCCGTCTAATATCAATAGCGCGAAATGACTGACATCATCTACATACTAAACACTAGAAGACACTACTTTAAAAGATGATCTACAATGGTGCGGAACCTCAGTGGAAATAAACTAACGTGATCACAGCTGTAAAGCTTTTATAGCCCTAATAAGCCGAAGCAGTTTGCGATATCACCGTATGTGCTGCGTCCGGTGTGTCGAAGTGATGGTTCTCGTAATTGTCTGCAATGATGGAAGAACTCCAGCCACAAATAATCTCTTTCAAACACTAGGACGGCAGAAGGCGGTCCTCTGACTAATATACTATAATACTGTCTTCTCCTCTCTCTGTTCTACAGAAGAGAGACGAGAACTCCCAGCCGCAAGGACGGAGTTCAGATAACGTCTCAACATAAGTATAGGCAGAGGAAGTGCTCTCAATTACTGAACCCGTACGTGAAGTCCAGAATCGTATAGGTTCGCAACAGTACAGTTCCTAACTATAAACTCTCCTGAGAGCAAGGACAGCAAGTCCGTTTTTACCAACAAAGCTGATACCGAGCGACCGTCACACACGGGCGGTCACAATGGAAGACTCTTCTCTCCACAACTGGCTTCCCAGCAAGGCTCAGCTTCCCACCATCGTAATTACGAAACGAATCATATTCCCAAAACCACGGAATATTCTCCCTCTCTACAGATTCTTCCGAACGCCGACCAACCGTTTTAGTCTTTTGTCGTCCAGCACGGAACGTTTGTGAGGAATGGTACACTCCTGAGTAAAAATCCTTGGAAATAACACAGCCTGCGTGGTTTCCGAGGTGCGGCTCCTTCGTTCCTCTCACCTGCATCTAAGATTTTCGTAGTTCCCGAAGTATAATCCTATCGGTTCGGCTACAAATCGGCCGATCGCGACTCTATTGTGCTTCAGCGCTTAGGTGCTGCGACGTTCGTCTTGCTACTTCCTGTGTTTAAGCAGGACCGACAAACCTTTGTGAGCCTTCCACCCAGGGCTTGGGTTCCGTCTGCCGTTTCATTTCCACCGTCGTTCCAATCTATACTAGTATGATAGTAAAGACACTCCGTCACTTTTCATGCAATAAGCGTTAACAATTATTTACAAGACATACGTGACAATGTCAGTCTCCTTTAAATATTCATATGTACGATGTACTACCTATCAAATAATACCTAATGTGGTTGTAGATCACGTCAAAGTGGATGAGTGCTTGTAAGGTACGAAATTATAGCCACCTTACAATATAACCAAAATTTGACAGGCAAAATAGTAGGTAGCTGCTTACGCTAAAAATATTATCAGAATAAACAGCATTGAGCAAGAGTACAGTAACTGAATAGACCACTACCGGTCTGAACATAATTTGTAGGTTTGTGAGGCTCACTGTTGAAAATCGAGATAAATAGAAAATATTAGAATGCAGGAGTTTCAAACGTATCACAGTCTTTAAACGTTGCAATATGCAGTGAGTGTTCCTTACAGATAAATTGTTTACAATCATTACATGTGATAGTTGTACGATTGCACGTTTTTCTTCTACATAGATGACATGGTCCACTTCGTTTTGCAGCATCTGGGGCAGCAGGTGGTTGGAGTGTCTTGGGATATTTTACAATAAACAGTCGGATATCTTTAGGAAGTGTGCACATCTGAGCCCTTATTTTCCATCGAGCATCTAAAAGTTCGAGCGCTAATTCACTGAGAAAGTCGCGACGGTGAATCGTGGATTCGGGGTTATTTTCGAGACACACCACTTTTGAATTAAATACAGCCAGGTCCAAAAAACTGAAAAAGCCATAGAAGTCATCTCCTTGTCTGCCGTCCAGCTGAGTAAGCAATGCACATTTTATCGACTGTATGGACACCTCCCTTGGTGGAATTATAATCGGTGTTGATCAGTGGTTTACCCGACATTTCATGGGTATCTTTGCGGTCATGCATAGTCGACAGAAGGAGTCTGGATGGAAACAAGTGTTTTATCGTGCTGAAACCCATAAAGACATGAACCGATTTCCCGTAATTTTGAGATAAATTCAGGAGGGGTTTCTCTTTTGTTGGCTTTGAGGGTGCCAATGACAGTCAGTCCTTTCTCAAGAAGGAAATCAGCTAATGGCACACTAGTGTAGTAGCTGTCCATTGCAATGTTACTATTGGAATGTTGAATATCTTGAGAAAGTCTTTGAACTGCATCGTAGGGTTTATTTGATACATCCCTAGGGCCTGGCCCCTGCTTTCCACAGTACACCTCCAAATTTGATGCGTAACATGTTTTATTGTCACATATTCCATTATATTTCAGTCTATATTTGGCCGGTTTGCTAGCAATATAGTAGACAAAACCACATCTCCCTCTAAATGCGAACAGCATCTTGTCAATTGTTGTGAATTCACCATGACTGCAATTATTCCTACAGCTGGCCAAAAACCTGTCATAAATATTGCGGTCGGCTGCGAGCCTGCCAGTCTTTTCTCTCTCCACTCTTGTACACAGATAATCAAACCTCATTGATCGAAGCAAGAACAGGAAGTGCTTGTAACTGCATGTCGCCCTTGTGATCATCATACCTGTTCCATCATCTTTTCATTGTTCTCTACAGTTCGCACGATTCCTACGCTTCAGTCCAACTAGGAATAAAAGACCCAAAGTACCCATGATCTGATCCCGTGTAGTGACCTTACAGTCCCGATCTCTGGAGTATTTTACTTCGTCCCTTTTGTTCGCAATAAAAGCGTTGGTACAGTCTACAATTGTATCAATAATGTCAAGGCTTATAAATTTGAGAAATGCATCAATGGGTTTCGGAGTATCCCTGCAAACCCGCTTTGGACTGGGAAAAATTTTGATGATATTCTTCGCTGGTACTCTTGAAGCAGCTTTCACTGGGGGTTTGCTGCACCAAATAGTTTCCTTGTCTTTTCCGATGTAAAAAAAAAGAAATCCTCACAGTATCATCAATCTCCATTTCATCTGATTCCTCTTCCGAAACCTCTGAAACGCTGTCATGCTCATTTACTTGCCTTCTCTGTGCCTTCTTCACTGTTCTGTGTCCCTTCTTGAACTGCCCCTTCTCGTCAGCGTCCAATTGCTCAATAAGTCGCCTGACCTCTTCATCGGAAGTGTTACGTTTCGCCCTAGATACAACACACGACAGTGAAGACTAATAGACATAGCAAGGTAAACTAAATAGTAAGTGCAGTTATCGTAAGATAGGTCCGTAGTAGATATATGTATTTGCATTGTTGTTGTTGTTGTTGTGGTCTTCAGTCCTGAGACTGGTTTGATGCAGCTCTCCATGCTACTCTATCCTGTGCAAGCTTCTTTATCTCCCAATACGTACTGCAGCCTACATCCTTCTGAATCTGTTTAGTGTATTCATCTCTTGGTCTCCCTCTACGATTTTTACCCTCCACGCTGCCCTCCAATACTAAATTGGTGATCCCTTGATGTCTCAGAACATGTCCTACAAACCGATCCCTTTTCTTGTCAAGTTGTGCCACAAACTCCTCTTCTCCCCACTCCTATTCAAAACTTCATCATTAGTTACGTGATCTACCCATCTAATCTTCAGCATTCTTCTGTAGTACCACATTTCAAAGGCTTCTATTCTCTTCTTGTCCAAACTATTTATCGTCCATGTTTCACTTCCATACATAGCTACACTCCATACAAATACTTTCAGAAACGATTTCCTGACATTTATATCTATACTCGATGTTAACAAATTTCTCTTCTTCAGAAACGCTTTCCTTGCCATTGCCAGTCTAGATTTGATATCCTCTCTACTTCGACCGGCATCAGTTGTTTTGCTCCCCAAATAGCAAAACTCATATACTACTTTAAGTGTCTCATTTCCTAATCTAATTCCCTCAGCATCGCCCGACTTAATTCGACTACATTCCATTATTGTCGTTTTACTTTTGTTGATGTTCATCTTATATCCTCCCTTCAAGACACTGTCTATTCAATTCAACTGCTCTTCCAAGTCCTTTGCTGTCTCTGACAGAATTACAATGTCATCGGCGAACCTTAACGTTTTTATTTCTTCTCCATGGATTTTAATACCTACACCGAATTTTTCTTTTGTTTCCTTTACTGCTTCCTCAATATACAGATTGAATAACATCGGGGAGATTCTACAACCCTGTCTCACTCCCTTCCCAACCACTGCTTCCCTTTCATACCCCTCGACTCTTATAACTGCCATCTGGTTACTGTACAAATTGTAAATAGCCTTTTGCTCCCTGTATTTTACCCCTGCCACCTTCAGAATTTGAAAGAGATTACTCCAGTCAACATTGTCAAAAGCTTTCTCCAAGTCTACAAATGCTAGAAACGTAGGTTTGCCTTTTCTTAATCTAGCTTCTATGATAAGTCGTAGGGTCAGTATTGCCTCACGTGTTCCAATATTTCTACGGAATCCAAACTGATCTTCCCCGAGGTCGGCTTCTACCTGTTTTTCCATTCGTCTGTACAGAATTCGCGTTAGTATTTTGCAGCCGTGACTTATTAAACTGACATTTCGGTAATTTTCACATCTGTCAACGCCTGCTTTCTTTGGGATTGTAATTATTATATTCTTCTTGAAGTCTGAAGGTATTTCGCCTGTCTCATACATTTTGCTCGCCAGATGGTAGAGTTTTGTCAGGACTGACTCTCCCAAGGCTGTCAGTAGTTCTAATGGAATGTTGTCTACTCCCGGGGCCTTGTTTCGACTTAGGTCTTTCAGTGCTCTATCAAATTCTTCACGCAGTATCATAGCTCCCATTTCATCTTCATCTACATCCTCTTCCATTTTCATAATATTGTCCTCAGGAACATCGCCCTTGTATAGTCCCTCTATATACTCCTTCCACCTTTCTGCTTTCCCTTCTTTGCTTAGAACTGCGTTTCCATCTGAACTCTTGATATTCATACAAGTGGTTCTCTTTTCTCCAAAGGTCTCTTTAATTTTCCTGTAGGCAGTATCTATCTTACCCCTCATGAGATAAGCCTCTACAACCTTACATTTGTCCTCTAGCCATGCCTGCTTAGCCATTTTGCACTTCCTGTCGATCTCATTTTTGAGACGTTTGTATTCCTTTTTGCCTGCTTCATTTACTGCATTTTTATATTTTCTCCTTTCAGCAATTAAATTCAGTATTTCTTCTGTCACCCAAGGATTTCTACTAGCCCTCGTCTTTTTACCTACTTGATCCTCTGCTGCCTTCACCACTTCATCCCTCAAAGCAATCCATTCTTCTTCTACTGTATTTCTTTCCCCCATTCTTGTCAATTGTTCCTTTATGCTCTTCCTGAAACTCTGTACAACCTCTGGTTCCTTCAGTTTTTTCCAGTTCCCATCTCCTCAAATTCCCACCTTTTTGCAGTTTCTTCAGTTTTAATCTACAGTTCATAACCAATAGATTGTAGTCAGAGTCCACATCTGTCCCTGGAAATGTCTTACAATTTAAAACCTGGTTCCTAAATCTCTGTCTTACCATTATATAGTCTATCTGATATCTTCTAGTATCTCCAGGGTTCTTCCATGTATACAACCTTCTTTCATGATTCTTGAACCAAGTGTTAGCTATGATTAAGTTATGCTCTGCGCAAAATTCTACCAGGCGGCTTCCTCTTTCATTTCTTAGCCCCAATCCATATTCTCCTACTATGTTTCCTTCTCTCCCTTTTCCTACTCTCGAATTCCAATCACCCATGACTATTAAATTTTCGTCTCCCTTCACTACCTGAATAATTTCTTTTATCTCATCATACAATTCATCAATTTCTTCGTCATCTGCAGAGCTAGTTGGCATATAAACTTGTACTACTGTTGTAGACGTGGGCTTCGTGCTATCTTGGCCACAATAATGCGTTCACTATGTTGTTTGTAGTAGCTTACCCGAACTCCTATTTTTTATTCATTATTTTGCATTACACTGCTGATATGAATGCAACAGTATATGGATAGATGAAATAGCTAATACATCATACTATATATTGATTGCATGTAAAACGTTGATCTACATACATACTTCTACTAAGTAATTGCCGGCCTCTGTGGCCGAGCGGTTTTAGGCGCTTCAGTCTGGATCTGCGCTGCTGCTACGGTCACCGGTTCGCATCCTGCCTCGGGCATGGATGTGTGTGATGGCCAAAATGGTCCAAATGGTTCTGAGCACCATGAGACTTAATATCTGTGGTCATCAGTCCCCAAGAACTTAGAACTACTTAAACCTAACTAACCTAAGGACATCACACACATCCATGCCCGAGGCAGGATTCGAACCTGCGATCGTAGGGGTCACAAAGCGCCTAGAACCGCACGGCCACACCGGCCGGCGCGTGTTATGTCCTTAGGTTAGTTAGGTTTAAGTGGTTCTAAGTCTCAGATGTTAAGTCCCATAGTGCTTAGAGCTATTTGAACCATTTGCGCCGCGCGAGAGTAGCCGAGCGGTCTACGGCGCTGTAGTCAGTCTGTGAGGCTGGTCACGGCGGAGGTTCGAGTCCTCCCTCGGGCATGGGTGTGTGTGTTTGTCCTTAGAATAATTTAGGTTAAGTAGTGTGGAAGCTTATGGACTGATGACCTTAGCAGTTAAGTCCCATAAGATTTCACACACAGTTGAACATTTTTTGAACCATTTGAACTAAATAATTCATGGTAAAAGTGTTGTACAACAATAAAAAAAACAATTAGAGACAAAGTCTCTCACGAAATAATAACCCATCACCAATACTCGAAAAGCAAATTTACGTACGTGAGCGTGCACATACAGCACGGAGTGCTCCCGGCGTGGAGTACTCGCGTTCGACCTTGGCTGGTGACTGCTACAAGGAAGGAAATCGACACCTGGCACATGGATTGTGTTGACAGTATAGCCGACTGCAGGTAATATTATGTTCTTAGGTGATTCAAACACCTTCACTAACACTTATCACATACACATCAACGTGGCGGCACGGAGTGCTGCCATGCGCCCACCGGAGTGTTAAATACGGCGGTACAAGTGAGCAAAGTTTTGAAGTGCAATCGGTCGCCGCTGGCGTGGAAGTTTCATCGCCCTCCCGCGGTGCTGAGCGAAAGCCGGCTCGTGCTACGTCACGCGTCGCGCACCGTCAGCCGAGTTGAGGGAGCAGCTTGCGGATTCCAGTGGCCAGGGCTGCGCATGCGCTCCCGGCTGCCCAGCCGTGTTTGCCAGCTGCTAGCGGCTCAGCACACGCCGACTACAGCGCTATGTTAAAGGCGTAGCTTACCAACAGCTGTTTGCGGATATTCTCACTGTGTGCACCGTTCGACTGAATACGCCAGCTGCCGCAGTAGGTCGCTGTAGATACTGCGCCATCTACAACGCAGACTTTTAGTGTTTTAAGACCTAAATTACATCCACTGGATTAGTAACTGAAAATCTGGCTGTTAACCACTAAGATCTATCTAATGAGAGAATTATTATTTATTTCTGTGACTAATAACGGAAAGAAGAAGTAAGTTCTAGAAAAGCCTTAGCTTCGCGTCTGCGTTTAAAAACGCGGACACTAGAGAAAACATATTGGCTAAAGCTGGTGGAAGCGGCAAATTTTGCTGGTGACGAGGGTCCATCCCCGCGTGTAACATTACAGTCTCGTCGCTCGGGCGAGATGGTTCTGAAACGCCGACCGGTAGAACAACACATTGTAATGCACCTCTTTCTCCGGGGGACAAATATTAATTATTATCAGTTGTAGTATATTAAGCTACAAATTATCATTTTAAACCTGTGTGGTCTCCCTGGTGTGCCTAGTCGACCACAAGTCCCCGTCACGCGGTTCACTCTAACAACAGAGTACATACAGGGCTGATAACATGGAGAAAGAAAGGTATCATCACAAATTGAATTTAGTGTAATATGACTTTCTTACCTTTATTGGTCGGTGTTGCACGCTCGTGGTCCAGTGACGGATCTCGCCATCCGCTGTTTGTTAAATCAATTTGAGGTCCAGGGTGTGTATTCTGCTGCGTAAGATGTGACACATATTTAAACTTCCAACTTTTATTTTATAAATGCTGATCGTGACGATATTCAATAATTTTCAACGTAACAGCTTTTCCAATACGTCATTTCGTTCCCTCTATCCTTGACCTTCTCAAAGCAAGCGTATTACAAGACGTCTCAACACAAACTGCCCATTGTCTCTACACCCACCAACCACCGGCTCCTGTTCACAGAGCTTACAAACTGTGCAGTACTGCCAACCTCGGTTGTATATCGATATTTTACACGTCGCACGTATACATATATGAGAAACATAGTACGAAAAATGAAAAGTGTTTATAATATAGTTCTGTGGCAATATACCTCATGATTGTCCTCATATTAACAGTTTTGTAACAAAATTATAACATGTTTATGTTTACGTAGTTAAAGTTCACTTACTCCTTCAAGTTGATTGACGGCACCGCACACCTCGCCAGCCGGTGGTATCGGTAGTTTCAGCAATCCGTTACTTTACAACATGCAGTCAGACGCACTAATTCGTTAGAAACTCTAGCACAAAAAAGTGCCATCAAGGAGGCCAAAATGGTACAAGTAGTTGATGACATCTCGAGAGAACTGCAGGAAGAGCTCAAAAAGAAAAAAAGGTGTCGACTACAATAGGAGCGTTTTTTAGAAGCAAGATATGGTCGTTGGAAATGAGCAAGGCAAAATTATATGGCCAAAACGAGGGCTTCGATTTGACAACCACAAACTGCGCAGAGACCCTGCAGTAGCGAACGACCCTGACGCTCTCGACAAAACAAGACGTCTAGAAAACGAAATTGCTGAACTGAAGTCAGAATATGAAACATTACGAAATGAGACCAAAACTACTGCCATGTCATTCTCCGCAACAGCAGCATCAGGTAAAAAGGCAAAGCCAAAGAATAAGATAGAAGAAAGTGTCCAAAATCAAAGGCGTAACAAACAACTGTACTGTTTTTAAAGTCAGAAACAAATAAAGATGCCAGAATTTTTCGAGGTACTATCACAAAAAACATAAATCTGAGGCAGCACAAGATAAAGATCAAAGCGATCAGAACAACAGAAAGCACGATGAACCTGGAACAGAAACATTGGCAGACAAAAAGAAGATTATTGCCAAACTGCACAATTAAAAGACATTCGATGCCTAGCGCCACGAAAACTAAGGCCACTACTACCAGTAAATCAAGTTTCTATATCACTAACTGATGAAGAATTCCTTGACGATCTTAATAAAATAAGTGGTTCAAATGGCTCTGAGCACTACGGGACTTAACATCTGAGATCATCAGCCCCCTAGAACTTAGAACTACTTAAACCTAACTAACCTAAGGACATCACACACATCCATGCCCAAGGCAGGATTCGAACCTGCGACCGTAGCAGTCGCGTGGTTCCGGACTGGAGCGCCTAGAGCCGCACGGCCACCGTGGCCGGCAACAAAATAAATCTCAGTGAGCATATTACAAGAGAAGAATTTCAGCCGGCCGAAGTGGCCGTGCGGTTAAAGGCGCTGCAGTCTGGAACCGCAAGACCGCTACGGTCGCAGGTTCGAATCCTGCCTCGGGCATGGATGTTTGAGATGTCCTTAGGTTAGTTAGGTTTAACTAGTTCTAAGTTCTAGGGGACTAATGACCTCAGCAGTTGAGTCCCATAGTGCTCATAGCCATTTGAACCATTTTTGAAGAATTTCAGGAACAAGTCAAAATCAGATTCAAAAATGGTTCAAATGGCTCTGAGCAGTATGGGACTTAACATCAGAGGGTATCAGCCCCCTAGAACGTAGAACTACTTAAACCTAACTAACCTAAGGACGTCACGCACATCCATGGCCGAGGCAGGATTCGAACCTGAGACCGTAGCGGTCGCGCGGTTCCAGACAAAATCAGATTCAAGACAGGGCCTAGAGACAAAAGAACTGTGAACAATGTACTTCAGGTTACACCAAGGATCAGGTTTTTCCTTTTACAAAGCGATATAGTGATCATGTAATTTGAGTAATTACGCATCAGAGACTTTGTGTCATTCGAAAAATGTTTTAAATATTGGGGATATGGTCACCCGACCAAACGCTGTGATAAAGATCCAATTTGCGGAAAATGTGCTAAACCAGGCCACAAGAAATCCGAATGTCGTAAGGAAAAAGCTGTAGGCTATATCCCTTGCAAATACAAAAACAGCTTGCGATAAGGTTGGGGGTCCAGAGTGTCCGACCTATAAGGAACTATACAAACGGCAGATAGAACGCACTGAATATGACCTCTCCAATAATGTCTACTAAACAGTGCTGCAGCGTTAGGCAACTACACTCATACCCTGCAAATATCAACAGTAATTATCTAGCGTAAAACCCAGAAATAAGAACAGGCCGGCCGGAGTGGCCGAGCGGTTCTAGGCGGTACAGTCTGGAACCGCGCGACCGCTACGGTTGCAGGTTCGAATCCTGCCTCGGGCATGGATGTGTGTGATGTCCTTAGGTTAGTTAGGTTTAAGTAGTTCTAGGTTCTAGGGGACTGATGACCTCAGCAGTTAAGTCCCATAGTGCTCAGAGCCATTTGAACCAAATAAGAACAAAACACAAATACAAATCTCCGTTCACGCGAATAAGAGCCTGGCGGCGAACAGTAGAGTGGAGAAAACAGCTAGGGCTACTAGAAAATGACACGGAATTGCCACATCATCTAACATGTGAATCTATTAAGACTAAATATTTCATAGATACTCCATGCCTGCAAGGTGTAATGGACTATACTATAGCAAGGCACCTAAAACACGAAATTTTTGAATGGGCAACGTTCCAAACAGCCGTTTTAATGAGGGAAGAAGAACTAAACGAGGAAGTAATCAGGTACGAGCAAGAAATGCAAAACACACAAAATATAACAGAGAATCCTGATCACAAACACAGTCATCCAAGCACCAACACAACAAATACACAAGAAACGGTACAATACTCAAAAAACTTGGAACAGCATAATCAAAATCGATCACTGAAGATAAGAAAGCCAATGGTGACGAAATAATGACCAAAAGTAAACAAGAATACAACTTAACCAAATGTGAAAAATGTATGAAACCTATACGCTTGACGTATGGAGGGAACACACGTAGCCTTATTAACACAGAAACAAAAATTTCATTGTATATGTAATATGGTGCATGTTCTTTGTTGTTATAGACGATTTCCCGGTAGAAGAAGTGGAACAGGAAGGGGTACGTGTCGAGAATAAGCAGGAGCCATTGCAGATCTCCTGTAAGCGTAAATTCTAAAAAATATTTTTTCCCTCGTAGGATTTTGTGTGTGCATATGTTTTTATCATTCACAAAAAAGCCATGTTTGGTTTTAGGTGACATCAGTGAGATGGACAGATGGCACTTCCCCAATTCAGGCCAGGGCGAAATGCCACACTGAGTGAGGGAGATGGAAAAAGACCTTTGCCGGCCGGTATGGCCGCGCGCCTCTAGGCGCTTCAGTCTGGAACCGCGCGACCGCTACGGTCGCAGGTTCGAATCCTGCCTCCGACATTGATTTGTGTGATGTCCTTAGGTTAGTTAGGTTTAAGTAGTTCTATGTTCCACGGGACTGATGACCTGAGCAGTTAAGTCCCATAGTGCTCAGAGCCATTTGATTTTGAGAAAGACCTTTGTCGGCGTGAGGAGATGCCGGATGACCTGAGGGAGACACCAAGGCGCCAGAGGGAGATAGGTAATTTATACATACATCTACTCATTCTGCTTACAAATAACCGGTATTCTTCCCATCATTGAAGCAGCGGGGGCGTCTGGAACGTTGTACTTAATTTTCGATATGCTCTCTTTCTTCTACAGTGGCTGCGTCAGGGGAACAATTTCTGCAATACGCTGTGGAGGGGGTACCAGGGGTAGCGAAGCCCGCGTCGCCAAAGCGGGGCCCGGTGTTGCATGCCTCGCCGCCAAGGGCGCCGCGTGGGTTTCCGCCGCCGCCGCCACTGCCGCCCCCTCCACCCCCGCCGCTGCCGCACATCAGCACCGCTCTGGCGTCCTGGCGTCCAGGGGCCACCTTCTCTCCGACAAGTGAACCAGAGCAGCAGCAGCCGCAGCGAGGCTGCTCGCTCTGGCCCGATTCCGCAGTATCTCCTCCACCTTCTCATTCTCGCCGATCTCGCAAGGTACAGCACACAACTCTCACTGCAGTAGCTTCTATTATCTTTTGTAGTAGTATTAGTTGTAGTAATCCTGTGGCTAGTGGCAGTTCCCTTTCCCGTCCTTTTAGTGAAGGACATCAGATCAGTGACACCATACCGCACTTAGAATAATCGGTGATTGCAGGCGTCTTTGAGGAGCGAATCTCGTTCACTAAAATCGAGAATCCGGAGGAAGAGTACCGAGATCCTGTTTGGTTTCTACGAGCGTGACTTCCTGTCTTGGAAATGGAACTTCTCAAAGTTGTTAATAATGCGTAGTATCTGGCCATTACATGCGGTGCAATGTTGTGCATTGAACAGTCGCACTCCGCCACCCCCCCCCCCCCCCCACCTCCTAAAGTTGACCCTGGCGTTGAAGAAATGAGTCTTCATTATCTTTGGGGCGATTATGGCGCGATAACACGGAGCACACCAATCACCAAGTGGTTTGGTGAATCCAACATGAGAGCTATACTGACTCGGTTTTTCAAGATGGAATTTAGGAGTCAGCTAAAGCACTCAGCAGAATTCTACATTTGGACGTCCATAGAGGTTTCTATGATCCAGTAAACGCAGGGTATTTTTATATAGCGCTACCTGAAGATACAGTGAACAGGAAGACATGCATTAATGCCAAAAAAGAAATAGAGTAGGCTTGTTTTGCATGGTCAATCTTGGCTTGCGAGAGAAATTACATGAAGAAACCTCAGCGCACGTTTCGATATGGTAGGTACTTGATATTCATAAGTGTTACAGCTTTGATGGTATCGAATTCCCTGTCAATATCCAAAACATCCCTAAATATGAGGATCAGAATACCGGAATATTGGTTCATGTTTATGGCCTGTAGAAAAGCAAATCATATGAGCAGAACGAGCACACAGTCGTCGGCCCCCTCCATTTCTCAAAATTTGCCGGTGAGCGTAATATGTATGAAAACATTTTTTTATTGTCTGATGAGAAGAATAAGGAGAAAGGCAATCATCATTATGTTTGGATCCAAGACATGTCCCAGCTTCTCGCGTCCCAGATGAGTAGACGTGAATATAACCAGCATATTTGCTTAAGGTGCCACAAAGCCTTCTCGACAAGTGAGTATAATAGCAAAGCATCTGGTAGATTGCGTTTCCAAGGACCCAGTACGTCTTACTATGCCTGCTGAAGACAATTTCATAAAGTTTAAAAATGCTCACAATTCGGAGAGATGCCCGTTTGTGGTGTATACTGAATTCGAATGCCTCTTCGCTCCTGTCACATACTACCTTCACAGATAAACACGTACCATATGCAGCGGAGTACCAAATTGTACCATCCTACGAATCAAGTCTTAACCACTACAAATTTCGAGGATAATGCAGCAGTTTGGCTTCAAATAGAGCTTGAAAAGCTTTCAGGGGAGGTTGATAAGCTTTACAGCGACAATGCACCCATGACGAAATGGAACCAAAATGAAGATTTGTACAATAACTTGGTTGACTGTCGTATTTGGTGGCTACAGTCAGACAGAAAATTGGAAACTCTCATAAGCACCAACTGTCATCTTATGGGGAAGTTTCGTTGCGCAGCTCACAATACGTGCAATTTGAAGTATCAGTTACCAAGGCACATACCCGTTTTCTCCCATATTTCAAGGGGGTATGACATTCACTTTCTTGTTGAACACTTGGCTGGTTTAAGCATGGAGTGAAAGTGGATCAGTGTCCTGCCCGAGAGCATTGAGAAATATATTTCAGTCTCCAAACGAATGACACCAAGAATTACGCTCCGCTTCCTTGACACACTACGTTTTATGCAGGCATCACTCCAGCAACTCATTGAAACTGCATCTCAGGAGGATATGCTGCCTTTCCTGACGAGGAAAAGTTTCGGCTTCTGACTAGGAAGGGGGTTTTCCCATACGAGTATCTGGATAATATGGCAAAACTCAACAAAACCAGCCTACCCAACATAGCTGCGCTCCCCTGCAACCGTACAGGCGATGCCATAAGAGATGCAGAGTATGAGCATGCTGTGAATGTCGGGCCGGAATTCAGCATCTCCACTTAAGGAGAGTATGCACGGCTTTACATAGGCAAAAACGTGCGACTCGTTGGGGGCGTTTACGAGAAAATCCGGAATCTATATATAACCACATTATCTCTGGATCCCACCGTTCACTACACGGTACCCGGATTGTCTTGGGGCACAATGCTCAAGAAAACGAAGTGTAGCTTTGAATTATTGATCGATGCTGACATACTTCCTTTCTTTCAGCTTGTGATCCATGGGGAACCTTGCCAATGTGTCCATAGGCACCCTGAGCCGGCCGCGGTGGCCGAGCGATTCTAGGCGCTTCAGTCCGGAACCGCGCAGCTCTACGGTCGCAGGTTCGAATCCTGCCTCGGGCATGGATGTGTGTGATGTCCTTAGGCTAGTTACGTTTAAGTAGTTCTAAGTCTAGGGGACTGATGACCTCAGATGTTAAGTCCCATAGTGCTTAGAGCCATTTGAAACATTTTAATCCATAGGCACGCCGAGGCAAATAACCCATAAATGGGTGACAGGTTCAAAGCATCCCTTGACTCAAGTTACATAATGTACTTGGATGTAAATAACTTATACGCGCACACCGTACAACAATCACCGCTGATTAGTGAGTTTCGATGGATACCCGAAGACGAATGCTAGGTATCAGGTGGAAAAATCATGGGGGTATGGCGGCTGATGCTAATGTAGGGTATGTGGTGTAGGCAGAATTCACATACCCAATTAGTTTGCACGGCGCGCACGCCGATTTGCCGCTGTGTCCAGAGCAACGCGTTCAGCGAGGAAAATCCACCCAAAAACTGTGACAACACTGGGGAATAGGCGGAGATATATTACTCATTATCGTACTCTCCAGCTGTGTCTCAGCTTGGGGATGAGGCTAGCTAGAAACACCTAGGCTATCTCCTTCAAACAGTTCCTATAGTTGAAGCATTATATTGATTTGTATACGACACTGAGGGCTTTCGCGACGTAAGACACAGAGAAAGATTTTTATAAATTAATGAATAATTCAATTTACGGCAAAGCAATGGGGAATTTGAGTGAACGATGTGAAATTTTGATTAGAACAGAATGAGACAGGCGTGAGGGCGCAAGAAAATGCATTGTCAGAGAAAATTTCAAACGAGTCTCCATACTCAATAAGAACTTTGTTCCTACGGAGATGGCGAAGACTTCAGTAGAATTTACGAAACCTATTTATGTGGGACCTGCATACTACACCTATCCAAACTCCACATTTACCGTTTTTGTTAGGAGATTGCCAGAAATCATTTTGTACATCCCAAATTACTTTATGTAGATACAGATAGCTTCATCTCTTGGGTGAAGAATATTGCGATCCATATGAGCTACCATCGTAATGAATTCGACACATCCTTATGGACAGCCGATAATCCGTATAGTATTTTTCCACAGAAGAGGAAGATTATCGGCCTTATGAGAGAGGAGGAAAATGGATTGCCGATTGTAGAAAGTGTAGGTTTGTGATCAAAAATGTATGTGAATCGTACATTGGAAGGTGCAACCCACAGGCGGGATAAGGGCATGCGTCGTATGGCATCGACAGCCCTCTCTATCGAAGACTGTTTGCACTGCCTGTACAGCGGTGTTCGCGGTGCAGCACCGCCGCCGCCCCATATGGTACGGCAAACTAAACTGCGCGTCATTTATGACGGCCGCCGAGTTTAGGTTCGTTCTGCGCATCTGACGTCACAAAACACAGTCAGCCAATGAACAGAGAATGACGTTGCCAGAGCTCGACTGCAATACAGAGCACGGACGAGTGTCTTCAGTTTTAGAAACGTTCAGTCATAAATAAAATAACTGAACGAAAGCAATGTCTTGATAGCAGAATTTCTTTTATAGAAAGTTTGGAAAAAACATTCTTTATACCAATTGCTTCATATTCTATTAATTAATTAAACCAAACAAGCAATAAGCCTCCTAATTCAGGCGATAGCAAGGAAAGGTGTTTGTATCATTGTCACTAACCGCTTTTTCGCAATAAAGTACAGTGGTAATTGTTTATTTCCTATTGTAATTCGACGAAACGTAATTTATAGTCATACCAACAGTGTTTGTCGGTATTTTGCGTCCTAGTTTAAAGTCCTCCAGGAGCTCTATTCAATGCTGAGCTGCGTTAGCCTAATGATAGGACTGGCGCTCACAGTGCTGGGAGTACGGGTCGTTAACATTTACGCACCGTCGGGGTCTGACAGACGGCGCGATCGATCCCGATTTTACGCAGAGGAGATTGCAACACTATTCTTAGGTCGGTATGAACATGTCTTATTTGGAGGCGACTTAAACTGCGTGCTTGCACCAAGAGATCAACACCCACGTTACACTTCATGCCCGGAGCTGCGGCAACTCATACAGGACATGAATCTCATTGATACATGGGAGACGATACATGGCGACAGACGTGGATACACCTACGTTACGAGTCACTCTGCCAGTCGTCTCGATCGCATTTACGTAACACGTCGTCTCGAAGCTGCGATCCTCGATGCGGAATTGTGGCCTGTCGCCTTTTCAGATCACATAGCATATATATGCACGGTCTCCCTGAGACGTCAACAAGTGTGGAGGAGTCGCAGTGTTTGGAAACTGAATACAGCACACCTCAGGGAACCGGAGTGCAGACGCTTAATCGAAGACACTTGGCACGTGTGTGAACGACGCCTCCCGACATATCCGACGACATTGCAGTGGTGGCTGGAATGCGTTAAGCCTGCATTGCGCCGAGCGTTAATTGCATACGGAAGAGAGCAGGTGATGTGGAGGCGACACACGACGGAATTTTATTTCACGATGCTCCGTGAACTTTCTGTACAAGCACCTTCACAGGAGCGTCGTGCCGGTATAAAACGAGCACAGGCCCAAATAATTTCAATAACGCGCCGCCGTCTGGAGGGTGTCGCAATCCGTGCAAGGGCCTTTGAACGAGTCCATGGAGAATCACCGTCGATGTATCATATTATCAGAGAAAAACAACGTAGCCGCAGAACCTTAATACAGACGGTCGTACTGCCGGATGGACGCCGTATGACAACGCAAAAAGACATTGCCAACGCTTTCGTGGAACACTACAGTCATCTCTATGACGAAGCGGAACACGATCAGGCAGCCTTTCATGAGGTCCGACGAACGCTCTCTGCGTGTCTCGACGAGTCGGCCAACCTGGAGTTAACAGGAGAAGTCACAGTTGACGACGTAATGGAAGCGATTGATAAGGGAGCGTCGCACAAATCGCCGGGGCCCGACGGGTTTCCGTTAGAGTTTTATCGTACATTTAAAGATCTTATGACTCCACGATGGACTGCCATGTACTGCGAATTGATGTCTCCCAACGTGCCTCTTCCACCCTCCTTCGTGGAAGGAATGATCATCCCTATCCACAAACCATCTGGCGGCACAGGGATACAGGCCTACCGTCCACTGACTCTTCTCAATTGCGACTACAAGATCTACGCCAGGATACTTGCAGCACGCTTTAAACGCGTCATACGCCAAGTGATATCACTCGACCAAACCCAGCTAGGAGGAGATAGCAATATACAAACGGCACTCAGCGACTACCGCGATGTTATCGCACTGGCAGCAACATGTCGTCTCCGGGGTGCTTTGGTATCGATAGACTTCGATCGCGCATTTGACAGGCTGAGCCATGCTTACCTCACGGACGTGATGAAGCAAATGAAGTTTCCGGAAAGTTTTGTCACCGTCGTCATGCGACTACTCCACGGAGCCGCATCCAAAGTGCTCATCAACGGACGCTTGGTGGGGCCCATCACCATCTCACGATCGGTCAGACAAGGGTGCCCGCTGTCAACGATATTGTATGCCATCGCTGTCGAGCCGCTGCTCTGCGGGCTCCGGAATCGACTCCAAGGAATGACGATAAGGCACAACACGTTTATATGCAGAACATACGCGGATGACCTAGTGTTTTTAGCACGGTCAGGCGACGAGGCAAGAGTGGCCTTGCATTGGATTAATTTGTATTGTATGGCTACGGGAAGTCGCCTGAACATGGCAAAGTCGGGAGCGATGAACATCGGGAGAGGACTCCCACCAGGAAGTGTAGCACAATTACAGCCGATTAACAAGATGAAATGCCTAGGAATTATCTTCACTACAGACGTTCGACGCACGGCGGCACTGAGTTACAGACATCTTCTGCAAACATTTCGTGCGAGTGTACGAAGTCACGGGTTAAGGGCACTGGATATGATACAACGGGTCACCTTTGCCAACACTTATCTAGCTTCTCGCATCCCCCACCTGGCACAAGTTCTTCCTATGCCGGTGGTGTTGGCCCGTCGAATCCTGGCGGCACTGGGATATTTTGTGAGCACGGGTCTGCTTTTTAAGGTCGGATACGAAACCCTCACGCTTCTTCGTAGTCGTGGAGGTCTTGGACTAGTCCACGTACGCGACCGAGCAGTGGCTATTTATGTAACCACAATGATAAAGATGTGGACAAGACACCAGACAAGTCTGACGGGCACCTTGATAGACGAACTCGCTCCACCTTCACGTTCGGCTCCAGTAGCGGTGTCTCACATCTCACCATCGCTTGCCCATATGCGAACCTTCTTTGTGGAACACAGTTATCTACATCTGGAACTACCGACAACCAGGACGGCAACGGCTCGTGATATATATCACATCTTAACTCGACGACGGCCGAATAATGCCGTAGAGCGCCGCCAACCATCAGTTACGTGGTCAGTGGTATGGCGTACCGTGCACCATCCACACCTTGATACGGGAACGCGCGCACTGTGGTATCAGGTGGTACATGGGAAATACGTGACTCGCTCCAGGTTGCATGCAATTCATATGGCGGACGAGCCACTGTGTCCGCAGTGCAATGTTATAGACACAGAGGAGCATCGCCTGATATGCGGACCTTCGGCGGACGTATGGTATTTGGTCAAAAAAATGATGGCCTTCCTCCTTCGGGTGGGGCCGCAAGCAATAGAACCACGGATACTACTTCTCCCAGATAGGACATATTATCCCCGAACAAAGACAAACACAGTGACCTGGATTCGAGGTTTGACTGTGAGTTATCTTTTCCGAGACGGCAGTAAGAATGTGCTCGACTTTTGGGCCTTACTACAAGATCATCACTCACAGCTTATGAGACATCCGAGATATCGAACATATTACGCAAATTTTTTAGGGAGTGCCTTGCTTGATCCCCCACCCAGTTGGGGTGTCCCGGGTAGGAGAATGTAATTATTGTCTATAAGTATCAGAACAAGAAAGGACCAGGACTGTGGAGAGGATCCACAAACACACGTGAAGACGTACCCGACACCAACGAGAGGTATAACGGGATTAGCGAGGTCCGCGCCCAAAAGAGGAATGTAGACCGTTATTGTTTTGTACTGACAGAAGCAGGATTTTTTTTTTTACGTAAAAAAAAGTTCACGTATTTACGTTTCCCAGAAATATTTTATTTTATAAAAGTCGTCTTCCTATATATTAAAAAAATGCTAGAAGCAGTTTATGTTTGTTATTGCTACACCGGACTGCAAAAAAAAAAAAAAAGTCCACTTATTTACATTTCCCAAAAAAAAAAAAAAATGGTTGAAGTGTTAGACTGCTAAGTGAGAGTTTCCGAGTTCAAACCATGTTCTGTGCTTAAAATTTTCTTTAGTTAAAAACAATATCGAAGTGTCTTACTTCATGAATTTTATTCGTTTGAATGTAATTTTTTGAAATTTCTAGTGGCAACTGAACTCAACCATATGGAAAGTATACGCTATGGACTTTTACCTCTGCAAACTCTTCGAAATTTCGTGCAGTGGTTTACTACAGTCAGCTTTCAGCCGCGTTACCGTGCGGACGGGCTCGGCGCGCCGGGCAGTGCTCCGCAGGTGTTGTTGTTTACCCGCTAGCGCGCGGTCGCGTCGTTGTATTGCCGTATAGTAAGTACCTGTACCGACCCGACATGGCGTTCTCATATCGAAAAGCTACAATCAAACTAACGTTCAACGCATCGTACACGAGACCGAAGGCCCATGAAACTGAACGGTTTCTACGAGACATCATGCACATCGAACCACAAGAACTGATAGGAATTCATCTGTCTATTGTAACCAGCACAGTGTACCTCAAACTGATTGACGAAGCGGCCTGCGACAGATTACTCCAACGATCTGCAAACGGCTTTCGCTTCTGTCACGCAGACGGTAACGTGAGCGTGGTAGGAGTTGACCATGCTGGTCTGGGGGTGCGTACCGTGCGCATCTTTGAACTACCGTTCGAAGTTCCTGCCAACCTAGTCGTTGATGCGCTGCGGCCATACGGCACAGTTCTGAGCCACACAGAGGATAAATGGAACACATTCGAAACGCACCCTGTCCTTAACGGGGTACGACAAGTGCGCATAGAACTTAAGAAGCACGTTCCATCATATGTTTTCGTTGGTGGCTGCCCCGCAATTGTTATATATGATGGGCAACCGAGGACCTGCTCGGGCTGCGGCCAGGAGGGCCATGTTAGAACTGAGCGTCTGCAGCGCCGCCTCGTTCAGGTGCCGCGCAATGAATTTCCCCAACGATCCACTATGACCTCTCTCCCGCTAACATACGTGGAGGCGGCACGACATGATGTGATGGATGATCAAAACCTGCTACCTCCTCAAGCCGCTGCCAGCTCCGTTGGAGAGTCAGCGCCGTCGACGACGCCGCAGCCCAAGGGTACAGAGGTTCCTACAGCCTCTGCCCAGCCATCGTCACTGTCGGGATCAGACACAGGGGTTCCTAGCGACCGAGACTGTGTCGAGCCCCTCCCTCCAGTGGATGTAGAATCTCGGACCCGAAAGCAAAAATCACCCAAGCGACACAAGAAGAGGCGATTGTCAGCTGAAGAACAGGACAGGGATGTGAAGCCGGCGGAAGACATCGACTTCGTTGACTCGCCCACAATTTCAACGGATTCCAGTGGCATCATTCACCAGAAGGTGCCTGAAGACAAGGAACACTCTCCTAAATCTGGTGGCCCAGAAAACGAGGCGCATTGCGTCGACTCCCAAAATGTGGACTCCTGTGAAAGCGACCAGCCCCCAATGACATCACAATCGTCTCTTGGTGATTGGGCAGACGATATGGAGGCAGATGATGCACAGCAAACATCGATATCTCCACCAGAGCCCATGGCTGACATTGAGCCCGGAGGGCTCTGCCAGTCAGGGACTCATACGGCACAGTAATGCACAGCATGCAGATGGATGGCTGTGTGGTGTGTGAGATCACTGTGGGCTTGCACTGGCACACTGCCTCCGCTACTTGATATGTCTCAGTCATACCGTGTGGGAACAGTCAATGTAAATGGTGTCCACTCCACTGTCAAAACCCGCATGTTACACGACATGATCAGAGCGGCAGACTTGGACATTGCCCTTCTCCAGGAGGTCCGCCCCGAGCTGCGCTTAGACCTATATGGCTACACCACGTACAGCCTACCCGTAGGTGATGGCGCAGGAGGAACGGCCATCCTTCTCCGAGATGGCATAGACGCGACGGACGCGACGTACTTGCCGAACGGGCGAGGCATCGCGCTCACACTTGGCGCAGTCCGCCTCATTAACGTCTACGCTCCCTACGGTAATTCGCACCGTGGTGACAGGCATGTCTTCTATTCGGAGGATGTAGCCCCACTTCTGCAAGGAAATACGGACCATTACATAGTGGGCTGCGATTTTAACAGTGTTCTGCGGCCCGAGGACCAGATACCGCATTACGTCCCATGCCCGGCTCTACAAGCATTGATACGTGACCTCGCGCTCCACGACACATGGCTCTTACATCATGGGACCCAGAGTGGATATACGCACTTTACCAGCCATTCTGCCAGTTGTCTGGACCGGATATACGTCTCGCGTGCCCTCCGAACAGCAACCCGTGATGCAGAACTCTGGCCGAAGGCCTTCACGGACCATCTCGCGTACATCTGCACTGTCACCTTGCCCCGACAACTCACAAGACGCAGCAGGGGCCCGTGGACGCTGAACGTCTCCCTCCTTCGCGAGGAAGCGTGTCGGCGAGCAGTCACTGACACGTGGCGTGGATGTATCAGGCGCCTGCCCATGTATGCTTCCACGTTGCTGTGGTGGCTGGGATGTGTCAAACCTGCACTCCGAAAGACCTTGATGGCCTACGGGCGTGACAGATCGAACTGGCAAAGGGCAACATCGGAGTTTTACTATACAGCGTTACGTGAGCTGGTGACGCAACCGCCGTCTCCCGACCGTCAGATGTCCGTACAACGCATCAGAGCTCGTCTACTTCGCATCAGGACAGAGCAACTAGAAGGTGTCCGCATCCATGCGCGAGTGCAAGACTGTATCCCCAACGAAACAGCGCCAATGTATCACATTGTGCGCGAGAGGCGCCACCGCAAACGTCAGCTCATTACGGCGGTAAACACGGAGGAGGGCGGCCGCGCAGTGACACAAACGGACATCGCGCACACGTTCGCCAGACACTATGGGACCTTGTACATGGAAGATCCGCGAAATGTACGTGATTATGACGAGCTGTTGCACGATTTTCCCGCCCCTCGGGACGTGCACCCGATGATAGTCTGCTGTTGCCCATTACACCCGACGAGCTGACATCGGCCTTGGCGCGTGGAGCACCGAACAAGTCGCCTGGACCGGATGGTTTACCCCTGGAATTCTACCGCACTTTTTACCACCTTATGGGTGACAAGTGGCTCCAAATCTTTCAAGACCTGATCCACCCTGATTTCACTGTCCCCACAGAATTCACAGAAGGCATCTTGATCCCAGTACCGAAACCGAATGGTGGTTGTAGGTGGCAGGATTTTCGTCCACTCACACTCCTCAACAACGACTACAAGATCTTCGCCCGTATCCTCCGCGCGCGTCTCCACACCGCTATCGGGAAAGTCATCCACACCGATCAGACATGTTTAGGTGGTGTCAGCAACATTCATACGGCGTTAGGAGCATACCGCGACGTAATTGCTTTGACGGCGGCCTGCAAAATACGAGGCGCCCTAGTCGCCGTAGATTTTGACCACGCATTCGACCGCGTCGACCACGGCTTCTTACGCGCAGTTTTGCAACATGGGCCTCTCTCCGGAGTCTGCACAGGTGGTCCTTCGACTGGTCCACGGAGCGCGCTCCCGTATGATGGTCAACGGTTATCAGTCTGGTCACATTGTTGTTGGACGGTCAGTGCGACAAGGGTGCCCCCTGTCGGGCATATTATTTGCTGCAGCGCTTGAACCAGCTTAACATGGTCTACAGTAGCGATTAACTGGTATCTCCTTGCGGGACGTGACCTTTTGTTGTGGTGCATTCGCCGATGACGTGGTGTTCCTGGCCAGATCAGAGGATGAAATACATATGGCGCTACAGTGGCTACGCCAGTACGGGGCGGTCGCTTGGAGCGTCATCAACCGTGAAGAAGACAAAATACATGGATGTCGGAGGGGGACTTTCCCACACAACGGCGGTGCCCTTTGACAAGGTGCCCGTACTCAAGTGTTTAGGAGTGCAATTCTATAGCAATGTCCGCCGCACGGCGGCGGCTACGTACCGCCGGCTCCTACACCAGACACGTGCTCTGCTGCAGGACAACAAACTGCGTCGCTTGGATATGCTCCTCAGAACACGTTATGTCAACACCTATCTTGTCTCAAAACTGAACTATTTTGCGCATATCCTTCCCTTGACAGCTACGATGGCCGACAGATTTCAAGCAGCATATGGACATTTCGTAAGCACCGGTCTGGTTTTTAAAGTCCGATACGCCACCCTGACACTGCCGCAGCGGGCGGGCGGTATCGGTTTAATTCACGTATATAACCGTGCGCGATCGCTTTATCTCAACACTATGCGTCGCAAGTGGACCGCTGCCCACGCCACTCTGACGGGCACCCTGACAGCGGAAGTGGCACCACACTCTCCGCATCCCCCGGTTTCTGTAGGACACATTTCACCGGCACTCACCCACATCAGAGACTTCTTTATTGACTTCAGCTACTTACGGTCAGAACTTCCGACGACACGGAAGCCCAGCACAAAAGACTACTATCGCCTCTATCAACAGCGGCAACCTGTAAATACGGTCACCCACAGACATTCTGAAGTTGCCTGGAACACGGTGTGGCGAGCGGTACACACGCCTTTTCTACCTACGACGGTGCGTTCATTGTGGTACGTGGTTGTGAATGGGAAGTTCGCTACTCGTCAGAGGCTACATTCCATACATCTGACGGACGACCCCTTGTGTCCGACATGCTCAGTCGCTGACTCGGATGCACACCGTCTGACGTGTGCCGCGACCAGCGAGTGCTGGCTACTGACGCAGCGCATGCTGGCATTACTCTTGCGGCGATTGCCGGAGTCTATCTCCCCTGATGACGTATTGCGCCCCGACGGCGTATACTTTCCATCAACTAGAACGAACGCCGTTAACTGGCTAAAAGGCATGGCCGTTTACTACATATTTTGCGATGCTCCCAAAGGCACACTCGACTTTTGGTCCCTATTGATGACGACACATGCAGCTTTCAGCCGCCACCCGAAGTACAGAACTCGTTTCGCAAACTATTTAGGTTCATTATTTGCGGATCCTCCTGCTCACTGGGGCGTTCCGGGTATGAGACGCTGAAAATGAATAAGAATCCTGGAGCATATTGATCCTCTACGGACGGAATAGGGGGGAACCCCTCCCAACACGAGAAGACGACTCGGACGCTCGGCTACGGCAGTTGTAGGATGTTTCTTTATAATGAAACAAAAATAAATCTATAATACAAAAAATGTTATAAAAATTAAAGAAATAAATAAATAAAACAACATCCACAAACCCACTACATCCTCTTCCTGATCCTTCGATCCTCGAACTCGAACACGTTGCTTGGGCGTGGCGGCGGGGTGGCCAGGCTTCGGGTGTCGACCCCTGCCCTACCCGTCGTCCTGCTCCTGCAGCGGCTCATTAAAAAAAAAAATGGTTGTAGTGTTAGACTGCTAAGTGAGAGTTTCCGAGTTCCAACCACGTTCTGTGCTTAATATTTTCTTTAGTTAAAAACAATATCGAAGTGTCTTACTTCATGAATTTTATTCGTTTGAATGTAATTTTTTGAAATTTCTAGTGGCAACTGAAATCAACCATATGGAAAGTATACGCTATGGACTTTTACCTCTGCAAACTCTTCAAAATTTCGTGCAGTGGTTTACTACATTTAATGCTGCACAATAACTGCATTGAACATCGAAACAAAATTAAGTCATTTATGGGGGGAAGGTATCAGTCAAGAAGATGTGTAAAAATCAAATTTTTGGCCCAAATAGTTTTTATGAAATCGAATGATAAGTGTGTCAAAGCAGTCGGAACACCAGTGTCTGCACAGGCGAGCGGTGCAGTGATGCAAAATCGCGCACAGCGCGGAATGCGGGGAGGGCACGTCTCTGTAACAGCGAAAGGGTTAAATGCGGCCGTGGTGGTTTTACTTCATAAACTGCGCGCTCCCCCCTAAACATAAGTTTGCTTGGCGCGTACAACTGGCAACGCAGCAAACTCCCGCGTCTGGGCGGGCATGCGCGAACCGCCAAGATAAAAGAATTGAACTATAGTATTCGATCGAGAGGACACGAGTTATTCGATCGAGAGAACATGAGGTGTACACTGTGCTGCAGTCTAAAATCGGCCTGTCGCCTCCTGACGATAAATGGGTCATTTTTGATGATGGGATTGAAATACTCTCGCATTCGCACTACTCACTTGCAGCGAGAGAAGGGGTGAGGGACTCTGATTGAGTGAGTGTGAGAGAATGAGTGTGTGTGTGTGTGTGTGTGTGTGTGTGTGTGTGTGTGTGTGTGTGCAGAGTAGTATGAACCTTTTATCATGTTTTTGTTGTTGTGGTCCTCAGTTCAGAGACTAGTTTGATGCAGCATTTCATGCTACTCTATCCTGTGCAAGCTTCTTCATCTCCCAGTACCTACTGCAACCTACATCCTTCTGAATCTGCTTAGTGTATTCATCTCCTGGTCTCCCTCTACGATTTTTACCCTCCACGCTGCCCTCCAGTACTAAATTGGTGATCCCTTGATGTCTCAGAACATGTCCTACCAACCGATTCCTTCTTCTAGTCAAGTTATGCCACAAATTTCTCTTCTCCCCAATTCTGTTCAATTCCTCCTCATTAGTTATGTGATTTACCCATCCAATCCTCAGCATTCTTCTGTAGCACCGCATTTCGAAAGCTTCTACTCTCTTCTTGTCCAAACTTCCATGTTTCACTTCCATACATGGCTACACTCCATATAAATACTTTCAGAAACGACTTCCTGACACTTAAATCTATACTCGATGTCAACAAATCTCTCTTCTTCAGAAACGCTATCCTTGCTATTGCCAGTTTACATTTTATATCCTCTCTACTTCGACCATCATCAGTTATTTTGCTACCCAAATAGCAAAACTCATATACTACTTTAAGTGTCTCATTTCCTAATATAATTCCCTCAGCATCACCCGACTTAATTCGACTAAATTCCATTATCCTCGTTTTGCTTTTGTTGATGTTCATCTGATATCGTCCTTTCAAGACACTGTCCATTCCGTTCAACTGCTCTTCCAGGTCCTTTGTGGTCTCTGACAGAATTACAATGTCATTGGCGAACCTCAAAGTTTTTATTTCTTCTCCATGGATTTTAATACCTACTCCGAATTTTTCTTTTGTTTCCTTCACTGCTTGCTCAATATACAGATTGAATAACATCGGGGATAGGCTGCAACTGTGTCTCACTCTCTTCCCAACCACTCCACCCTTTTCATTCCCCTCGACTCTTATAACTGCCATCTGGTTTCTGTACAAATTGTAAATAGCCTTTCGCTCCCTGTATTTTACCCCTGCCACCTGCAGAATTTGAAAGAGAGTATTCCAGACAACATTGTCAAAATCTGTCTCTAAGTCTACAAATGCTAGAAACGTAGGCTTGCCTTTCCTTAATCTAGCTTCTAAGATAAGTCGTAGGGTCAGTATTGCCCCACGTGTTCCAATACTTCTACGGAATCCAAACTGATCTTCCCCGAGGTTGGCTTCTACCATATTTTTCATTCGTCTCTAAAGAATTCGCGTTAGCATTTTGCAGCCGTGACTTATTAAAGTGATAGTTCGGTAATTTTCACATCTGTCAACACCTGCTTTCTTTGGGATTGGAATTATTTTATCATAAACAAGCACTCCGTCTTCAGGCCACGAGTGGCCTACC
This sequence comes from Schistocerca serialis cubense, assembly GCF_023864345.2. Taxonomy (NCBI): domain Eukaryota; kingdom Metazoa; phylum Arthropoda; class Insecta; order Orthoptera; family Acrididae; genus Schistocerca; species Schistocerca serialis. Next base: position 696,619,733 of record NC_064640.1, on the reverse strand, counting down.
GGGACCATCCGACCGCCGTGTCATTGTCAATGGAGGATGCAGATAGGAGGGGCGTGGGGTTTTATCATAGTAAAAGTTGTTGTCTGTGTGGGCGTGTTGTGTAAATATTTATTTATTTATTTATTTATGTACGTAGGGTATGTGTACTGCGTACACAGGTTTGTAAATATATACGTATGCACACCATCTGTATATGCGTATTGTGAAAAAAAAGGTTAAAAAAAGGAAAAACGTTAAAAATATAAAAAGCGTTGAAACACATATGTAACGTAGCAGCGATGGTGAGGCATGATAAAATCTTTGACCAGAGAGCCTTTTATCGTGGTTAGTCGGCGCTTGACCGCGCGAGAGTTGCGAGCAGCACTCTGTCGGTAGTTGTCGTGCAGTGTACTCTGTCGATAGCAGTAGCTCAGTTCAGTTGCGTCCAGCAGAACGCTAGTAGTAGTCGTGTAGTACAGTTGCGAGCAGTCTGTCAGTGGGCAGTCTGTGAGCAGTGCAGTAAGTCGGTAGTAGCAGTCGAGTGCAGTTGTGTGTGTGAGGAGTCGGCGAGCGTCGACATGGCATTCTGGTCAAGATGCTGAATGAGGTATATTGTTAATTAAGGTAATCATCAGATATTGTAAAGTTTATTTATTGTAATTAATTTTCAACAAGTGCCCCAATAATAATTTTGATTTCAAAGCAATTTTTTACAAAAAAAAATCATTTAATTGAACCAACGATTTCCTTCCATTTCCCTTAAAGAAAAGTTTCAATTAAATTTCAAAAAAAATATATAAAAAAAAATTATTTGCAATGCATTTCCTCCAAGCCGTGGCCAACAATAAGAGCAGAAATTTGACATGCAGTTATACTGAGGTAAGAATTTAATTATGATTTTTGCACAGGGCCAAAGACCGGTATTTCGGTTTAATTGAGTTATCATTATCACTGAGATTTTCTTATCACTGAATTGACTTTAATTTTTTTGTGAGGAACTTATACTTGGGTCAGATTGCGATTCTCATTTTTTTATTGTCATTAAATTTAATTGCTAGGGAGGTTACGCTAGGCTCCCATTTCTATTAAATATTGTCATATAAAATTTTTGTGGGGAGGTTACACTTGGCGACACCCAGTCCAGGATCGTATTTCGTTGAGAGTCTTTTGAAAAACAGTCAGATATCTGCTCTTATTTGCTTAAGTATAATTAGGATTTGGCGCTACGCTTTTACTAATCTTGTGACTTTCTTTCTACAGGTCAACGGCAATTCGTTGCTCTATTGTATTTGTGTGTTGCTTTTGCATTTGTGCTTATTGTTTTGTGAATAATTGTGACTACTGTAAAAATGCCGCGAAAGACTGTGAATAGTGTATCGCGAGGTATTATGAATGAATTTACCGACTTAAACAACGTGACCGATAGTAATTGTGACACGCAGTGTAATGATGACAATCCTGCGTTCACTGACAGTCAGTGCGTTCCAACCACTAATGATGACTTTTATCTTAATGATGAACAAACGAACTCAATTGTCTCTTCTGTTAATTTGACGACAATTGATGACGCGGGACGCTCCATTGTAATTAGCGCTACCCAGCTTAACACAACCGGTTTGGAAAATTCAAGTAACAAACAAACAAATATTTCGAATGAAAATGGTCAGTGTAGTGAAAGTACGACGGATCCATTTAATTCAGAAATAATGACCGACAGTGTACATTCGACTGACAAACCTTTTTGTAAATCTCAAAATGACCAAATGGTTACAGAAAGTGAAACAATTCCAGATCCACCATTAAACAGCACAGAGAATAGAAATGCTGACTTTGAGTCGAATCCAATTATGGCATTGTTGCTACAAATGAGTAAACAACTTAATGAAAATAGGGAAGATTCCAAACAACAGAGTGAAAATCTCAAACAACTTAGTGAACAGGTCAAACAAGATAACGAAAAACTCAAACAACACTTAAATGAAAAATTAGACGACACATCCAGACACTTAAATGAAAAATTAGACGACAATTCCAGACAGTTAAATGAAAAATTAGACGACAATTCCAGACAGTTAAACGAAAAATTAGAAGACAATTCCAGACAGCTTAGTGAACAAATTAGAGCTGTTGCCGCGCAGTGTCATGACACTAAGGAACAGTTGCGCGTGGAAATTGAGGCTTGTTCGAAAAAAAATAGCGAAGAAATTAAGTCTGTTGCTCAGGAATTAAGGGAATTGCAAACAGCTGCAACAGAAACACTTAGAGACGAAATTAGCGGAGTCGCTAAACAATGCTCTGAAAAGGCTACACAATTACGTGAAGAGTTTAGCACAATGACTGCAGAACTTTCGCGCGCAATGGATGAAAAGATAGACGCGAAATTCGAACAACAGAACTCTCAGATTGACGAACGCTTTAATCTCCACATACAAAACAGTGATACGCGTTTCCGCAAATTTATTCAGGATCAAAATAAAGTCAAACGTCAAGTCATGGAAACAATCACTGCACAAAGACAAGAAGACAAACGTAAAATGTTCGCGAAAGCGAAGACATATGTAGACAATAATATTACTACAGTGTCCGACAAAATTAATACCATAGAACAGTTGAATCTTAAATCAAAAACAGATACACACACAGTAAATATTCAAACAGTGACAGACAGATTCGAACAATTAGAACTAACACAAGATTGGGATGTCATCAAAGCTGATGTTAAAAAACTGAGCGAAACTACGCGTAAGTTGCAAAAACAGATTAATGCGTCCGATTCTAAAACCGATGATCAGGCAAAAATACTGACTGAAAAATATGATGAATTAGACAGTCGTATTGATGCTATTGAAAGTAATAATGATAATAAATCAGACGATACTGCACCGGTTTCATTTAACCAAACACCTGAATTTCAAAATTTACAGCAGACAATTAATGAGATCGATTCGTCTAATAACACGTTGCGTAGAAAGTTATCGAGTTTACAACAAGAAGTAACAGAAATGAAAAGTATTTCAGTTAATAACACATCACAGCAGACGCCACTTCGCGAACATCTGTCAGACTCGCGCAACGCGTATAATTTGGGTAATCTACAGAGAGTACGGGACTTAGATTCCGAACAACCACAGTTCAATAGATTCTCTTACAATCCTGAACCTGTTCCATCACACAGAGACGATAATTTTGATTACAAACATTTTCTGTCAGTGAGAAAGTTTAAAGTTTTTAAAAACGATAGAACGCAGATTCACTCACTGGATTGGATACAACAGTTTAGCTTTGCTTTTCCACCGACTTGGCCTGTAACACATAAACTTGAATTTATTTGCAGTTTTTTGGAAGGCGAACCGGCAACTCGTATGAGACCGATCGCGAGACAGTGTTACTCGGTAGAGGAATTTCAGAATGCTTTTCTGTCAGCGTACTGGTCGAAGACGACACAGCGCGGAATTAAAGATCAACTAATTAGTTTGCCAAATTATGAGAACTCCAATTTTCCCAGTGTCACACAATTTTTTGAGCATATGGTCCAACAAAACCAGTACCTAAGTGAACCGTACAGTGAATCTGCACTTATACAATTATGCATTTCCAAATTACCACGGTCATTACGAGTGTCACTTCTAACGGGGCAGCAAAAGGAAAACATTTCAGCATTCAGAGATCTTTTACAGCTCTTGGAAGTACAACAATCTGATTATTCTTTTGTAAACAAAAATTTTTCTTATAATAACCAAGGTCAACAAAAGTACAGCAATTATGATCAGACACGTAATTTCAATAGGAAAGATAACAGACGCTTTAGGAACGACAACTACCAAAACTCTAATAACAGCCAAAATTCTAATTATCAATATCGTCAAAATTTTCAGCAACAGGAACCACACTTTAGTAACAATAGAGGTGTTTCACAACAACAACATCAACACCAGCCGGTTAGCATACCTAACCAACAATGGAATGCACAAGGTCAACCAGGCTTTAATGTTTCGCCGCGTGCACGTATAGTCCCTGATACAAGAAATAGTAACGTACGGCAGCAAGGAAACAACTACGTACAAAGAAGGCAGTATTTCAATTCCTATCGTAATGCACCGTATAGGAATGACTATTACGACAGACGTAAAAATAATGAGGACAATTTTCAGCGTACATCTAACAACAGTCGGTCATACCAACAGCAAAATTATGCACGAGAACCTATTCTCATGAACGAACCCGACAGTAGGTATCATCCAGAGCGTAATACGTCTGGAAGAAGTAATAGGACAGTTAAAATAGTCGAAATGCCACAACATCCTCCTAATAATAATAACACGTCAGATAGAATCTGACTAGATACTGTACAGGACGCATCTTCCAATAATACAAGCACTACCTTTGACACGCAAAATGTTGTTCGTGAAAATGTAATTACTTTTGACGACATACGAGACACTCTTTTACAGGAAAGACCAGTTGTTTAGAAAACTATTTCACATCCTGTTATCGAAATTAAAATTGGTTCATCAAAATTTTCAGCAGTAATTGATTCCGGATCACCTATATCAGTAATAAATGAGGAGACTTTCAACGAGTGCAACAAAGAGAATACTTATCCGACATTACCTTTAAGCAAAACAAAAGTGAAGGGAGCAGTATCGAGTAAAGGAGTAGACGTTAAATTACAGACGCATTTATCATTTTGTATTGGAGGTCATACTTTCCACTCTAATTTTTGGATTGTTCCTTTATTGACAACAGACGTTATTTTAGGTACGAATTTTCTGGTACAACACGACGCAGTTATCGATTTTCAAAATTCTTATTTAATGTTAAAGGATGAAAACGTACAACTTGCTTTAGAATTTCAGCACTCATTATCTGCGGAAGAACAAACAATTAACCGCACAGAGGTTATTTCCGCAACACGTAGCATAGACTGTAATCCCACATTGTTCACGGATACGTACGTACACAACTATAATACTCTAGATGAAGCTGACTACGACGTAATACAGATGATTTCCGATAAGGTTAAACAAAGCAGTGCAACTACAGACGACGAACGCACGCAGTTACACAAAATTCTTTTACAGCAAGCTCCAGTTTTTGACAACATTCCTGATACTATGTCCGGTTTTATGTATGAATTTCAAGTGAAACAGCACGACACATTTAAAGCAAAGCATTATCCCATTCCATATATCCACAGAGAACAAGTTAAAAAAGAATTGCAGGATATGCTTGACCAAGGAATTATAGAACCGGCAGTTAGTCCGTACATAAACCCGCTACATATTGTTAAGAAAAAAGATGGCTCACTTCGCCTCGTACTTGATTCACGTCACATTAATGACATTATTATTAATGAAACAGATCGACCACAGACACTAGAGGAACTTTTACAGAAATTTCACGGTACAGCTATTTATTCTACACTAGATTTGAAATCGGGATTTTGGCAAATTCAACTTCATCCAAATTGCAGAAAATATACAGCTTTTCTCTGTTTCGGCGACTGTTATCAATTTTGTAAATTACCATTCGGGTTAACTATTTCTTCTGCAGCTTTTATTCGCGGTTTGAACGCAATACTTCCGACAGAACTTAAGGACAGAATTACGACGTATGTAGACGACATTCTTATCGCAGAAGCTAACTGGTCTGAACACAATGTGATTTTAGAACAACTGTTGCAAACTTTTCATGCACAAGGACTTACAGTTAATCTTAGTAAATCGCACTTTGGCAAAACTTCTATAAAATTTCTTGGACACGTAATTTCAGCAGAAGGCATTGCACCTGATCCGGAAAAACTTCAAGCTCTACGTGACATTACTATTCCTACGACAAAAAAGCAATTACGCAGTTTTTTGGGTTTAATTAATTTTTTTCGTAAATTTATTCATCACTCTGCTTTAGACACACCCAGATTATGCCAATTAACAGGTAAAAACAGTATTTGGTCTTGGGATAAGCAAGCACACTCTGAATTCATGAACCTGAAACATGCTCTGTTGAATGCACCACTTTTATCGCACCCAGATCTTACCAGAAATTTTTCCATTGCCACCGACAGTTCCAACACCGCTTTAGGCGTACACATTTTCCAAGAAATTGAAGAAGATGGCTCTACAGTAATTAAAAACATCGCATTTGCAAGTCGCATTCTGTCACCTGCTGAACGAAATTATTCTGTTACAGAACTTGAAACATTATGTGTTGTATGGGCTTGTACGAGATTTCGGCACTTTCTTTATGGCAGACATACCACCGTTTACACAGACCACAGAGCGATACAATTTTTACTTTCGGCTAAATTTACTCACGACAGATTAAGCAGATGGAAACTTTATTTACAGGAATTTAATTTTACAATAGTTCACATTCCCGGCACGCAAAATGTTATAGCAGACGCACTATCGCGTTCTCTCGGCAACAATCAGCAAGACGTAGCAACCAACTTCTGCAAAACAAATTTCAGTGTCATGTACATTCAGCAAATTGCATTTGAAAACTTTATTTCATCGTCATTACAGGACATAGCACAAGAGCAAAATAAAGACAATGTGTGGAAAGAAATTAAACACCTTTGGCAAGATAAGAATAATGTTACGATTAGAAACCATTACACAGTACGCAATGACATTCTGTTTCGCCGCTCTCATCCTGACAGCAACAATTGGTTATTATGCATTCCTGACGAACTGGTTAACAAATTAATTTGGTACACTCATTTAAGTTACGCACATTACGGAGCACGAAAATGTTTTCTTATACTGAGACAGAACTGTTATTTTACCAACATGGAGAAACGTATACGACGAGTTTTAGCGTCTTGTAAAATTTGCCAGAAAGCTAAATCAGACACCACTTCACATATTCCTCCTTTATATCCTATTGTACCTGTTAAATTAAGACACATGGCCGCAGTAGACATTTTTGGTCCGATTCCGAGAACTAACAGAGGTTTTTGCTATATCTTTGTCGCTGTTGAGCTCACTTCAAAATTTGTTACTTTCACTCCGTTACGCAAAGCTACTGCTAAAACTGTTTCGAAAGCATTTGTAAAAAATTTTCTATTTCATGTAGGGCATGTGATGGAAGTAATTTCTGACAATGGATCACAATTTCGTAGTGCCATATGGACACGCATGTTACGAGCTAGAAACATTTCTCCGATCTATATATCCAAGTACCATGCTTCTTCGAACCCCTGTGAAAGATTAATGAAAGAAATTGGTAAACTGTGTAGAATATACTGCCACAAAAGACATATTGATTGGGATACACACATACTCTCATTCCAAGATGTAATTAATTCCATTCCAAATGAATCCACTATGCTATCTCCGTCTGTTATACTGAAAAACGTTGAACCACCAAATAAAATTAAAGAATTAGTAAACTTCCCTAAATGTCGTCGCCTACGACACCATGAAATAATTGACATTGCGCTGAACAACATCAAACGTGCCGCAGAGCGCCGGAGAAGACAGCAAAAACAGGTTTGTACACTCCGCGACTTTCACGTTGGACAGAAAATATTAGTACGTACACACTATTTATCCAGCAAATTAAAAGGTAAGTGCAGTAAATTTGAACTTCTATACGCAGGTCCATATCGGATTCGCAGCATTCCTCATCCCAATGTTGTACACGTCGAAACTTTGAGAACCAGAAAATCGAAAGGCAGCCACCATTGGTCAAATATTAAACCCTTTATTGAATGAAGACACCTTATGATTCGACACACTATGATGCCATTTACTAATTTTTTTTATGACCACTTATGCAATTATATTCACATGACTAATTACTGATTATTATCGTATTTTTTCTTGGCAAGTGCCCGGCAAGGTAAGGTTAGCAGGTCGCTTTTCTTGTCGATACACATCAGACCGTGCATATTTTTCCAGATGAACTTACGTATTTTATGAATAATTATGCAATTCTATGTAATGACGTAGTAATTTTATCAAATTCTCTCTCCATTAAAGTCTTTAATTCTCGCCTCGATTAACTACACTACATACAAGCTGAACACAACGAACGTTACATTTGTCTTTTTATGTATGATTGTTTTCAAGTTTTGTTTGTATGCACTGTGAAATAGTCAAGCTATAACACACACCAGTTGACTTTGACATTCTTTTTGCCCTATGACATCTCAAGATCGTGACTGTTTTACGGTTTTTGCTGCTGCATTGTATTATTCTGTGTACATTTTTGCATCTGAACACTGTCAATGTCTTTGACATATTACGTTTTCTGTCATGTTATGGTGTATGCTTAATTGTGTCACCATAAACCAGTCATTATTTAGTGGGTATATGATTTAAATGCAAGACATTAATCCTTGTTCATCAATTTCAGAAAGAAATGATGCGTGTAAGAAATAAATTCAACAGAAATGGGAATTTCACCTACGGAATAAACGAAAGAAGATGCAATAACTTTATGAGGAAGAGTAAATGGATCAGGATTAACAAGCATTAACAAGAATATACTATACTCCTCGTAGAATAGCAGTCTTAACTAATTTTTTCTTTCAGAATACAAGGTGATTGATGCAGGCTGTCAGACAGAACTACACATCTTAGTTTTAGTGATGAAATACGCTAGAGATAAGGAATAGTTGTATAATGAGTAATGAAGTGATTTTTTTGCAGATGATAATGAATGCTGATGAATAATGATGAAGGATATGCTGTTACGAATAATGAAGTTTTTCTTTACAGGTGATGATAATAATGAAGTTATGATAATATGGATAATGAAGTGATGGATAATGAAGTTTTTTCTTTACAGATGAGGATAATGTTGAAGTTATATTTAGGCTATGTAGTTATTTAAGTATTTGTTGCAGTTTGTTTTGACAGCAGGTGTTATATTGCATAGTAGGATGACGGAAAGTTTTGGAAAGGACAGCTATGGAACACATTTTTATACACATTTCACTACCTGTTAATTCGAAGTTCACTACTTTTCAGCATAGTGCGCGTTTCTTTTTTCAGGTCAATAATCCATTTGGTATTTTTTCCAGGAGAAGCTTTTCATGATACTTACTAAACCTGTTACTTATTATACCTGTTCTAGTACTTGCATTATTAGTTTTTACCCATTTGTGTTTATCATTTATAAATGTGATCACATATACTGCCTTGTTACATAACCTTGCTACAGCTGACTCATGACGAATGACGTTAACTATCCTCATTTGCAGTAATAGGTCAAAGCAAATAGTGTTATGCCTCAGCAATTAATTATCGATCCCAACGCAATACATTGCTAACAAAAAAATGTATTACCAGTCCCAAATAGTGATACCATTTTGAGAAAGTTCTGAGTAATGCTGAACAGCAATGAATAATATGTCACTTGGAAAATGATTAATTAATTATGCTATGCTTTGTAATTGGAAATGAATGCGATTGTTTCATAATGCTTTGTAATTAGGAAAAAGCTAATGATTGATACTATATTGGAATGACAAATAATTAATTAACTATGCCATACTTTGTAACTGGAAAAGAATGCAATTGTTTCATAATGCTTTGTAATTAGGAAAAGGCTAATGATTAATACTATATTGGAATGACAAATAATTAATTAACTATGCCATACTTTGTAACTGGAAAAGAATGCGATTGTTTCATAATGCTTTGTAATTAGGAGAAGGCTAATGATTATTACTATTGGAATGACAAATAATTAATTAACTATGCCATACTTTGTAACTGGAAAAGAATGCGATTGTTTCATAATGCTTTGTAATTAGGAGAAGGTTAATGATTATTACTATATTGGAATGACACATAATTAATTAACTATGCTATACTTTGTAACTAGAAAATAATGCAATTGTTTCATAATGCTTTGGAATTAGGAGAAGGCTAATGATTATTACTATTGGAATGACAAATAATTAATTAACTATGCCATATTTTGTAACTGGAAAAGAATGCGATTGTTTCATAATGCTTTGTAATTAGGAAAAGGCTAATGCTTAATACTATATTGGAATGACAAATAATTAATTAACTATGCCATACTTTGTAACTGGAAAAGAATGCGATTGTTTCATAATGCTTTGTAATTAAGAGAAGGCTAATGATTATTACTATATTGGAATGACACATAATTAATTAACTATGCTATACTTTGTAACTGGAAAAGAATGCGATTGTTTCATAATGCTTTGTAATTAGGAGAAGGCTAATAATTCTTACTATATTCAAATGACAAATGATTAATTACGCTTTGTAACTGGAAAAGAATGTGATTGTTTGATAATGCTTTGTAATTAGAAAAAAAGCTAATGATTCTTACTATATTGAAATGACAAGTGATTAATTATGCTTTGTAACTGGACAAGAATGAGATTACTATTGGAATGACAAATGATTAATTAACTATGCTATACTTTGTAACTGGAAAAGAATGCGATTATTTAATAATGCTTTGTAACTAGGAAAAGAAGGTTCTGATTCTATGTAAAACAATTAATGACCATTTTTCTGTAACACTACATACATGGTACAGAAATGTTCAATAACTGGGCTATGAATGCCGCAAACTACTAATGAAGAATGGTATGTGACTTAATGTCCTTCACCTTATGAGCTAACTACCCTGAATTACTGCAATGTCCATTTGTCTTGTCTATCCTAGTGATCATGGAGCACTATCTTTGGTTTTGCACTAATTCTACGTTGGTGCGCCTTGTAAGAGCGTGGTGTTGACACGACATGCTGTCCACCACCGTGAGCGATGAAGACGTTATTATGGTCGCACTGTTTGGTGTACCTAGTGTACTGCCAAAATGAAAACATGGAACATTACTACGACAGTTCAGTGTCTTGGCTACGCTGATAAATTCTGATGGGAAAAGAACTTCAAATTGTGTCACTTGGTGTTGTACTTCTGTGGAAAGATATGGACTTTCAGAACAGCTGTGTGCAATCTAAAGTGCTACAACCATGATGCAATCCTTCCCTTTCCTATCCTAATTCTTGTCACATAGTGAAAATCATTTTTTGCTAACATCATTTATGTTCATGGGCTATACATTTTTTTCGGTTTGCTGAACTCCAGTGCGAGTACACTTATGGCACTTGTCGACATGATTTTTTGCCATTATGTTTATTTGTTGTGAAAATGCTAAAGACATTTTTTCGATTTGTTCTGAAGTACAGTATATGTGCACTCTTGTCTTTTATATTGTATATACATTTTTATTTTGCTGATATGTCCTGAACTGCAGTGCATGTGCACTCATGTCACTTGTCAACATGATTTTCTGCCATTCTGTTTATTTGTTCTGAAAATGCTACAGAATTTTTTCATTGCGTATGCGCTCTGTTATCTGTCAAATAATTTGTATATACATTTTTCTGATTTGCTACTATGTTTTGTACTCATATCTTGTCTTTGTCTGAAATGTTTTGTACTCGGTGCATATGCACCACATTCAATTTATGTACTACATTTGAATATTATGTAAATTGTAAAAATTTCTTGCGATGGCAAGTCCAAATGACTCACCATCGCTGCCAAATTTTTGCCCCCCCAGTGGAGGGTTATGAAACACGTATGTAACGTAGCAGCGATGGTGAGGCATGATAAAATCTTTGACCAGAGAGCCTTTTATCGTGGTTAGTCGGCGCTTGACCGCGCGAGAGTTGCGAGCAGCACTCTGTCGGTAGTTGTCGTGCAGTGTACTCTGTCGATAGCAGTAGCTCAGTTCAGTTGCGTCCAGCAGAACGCTAGTAGTAGTCGTGTAGTACAGTTGCGAGCAGTCTGTCAGTGGGCAGTCTGTGAGCAGTGCAGTAAGTCGGTAGTAGCAGTCGAGTGCAGTTGTGTGTGTGAGGAGTCGGCGAGCGTCGACATGGCATTCTGGTCAAGATGCTGAATGAGGTATATTGTTAATTAAGGTAATCATCAGATATTGTAAAGTTTATTTATTGTAATTAATTTTCAACAAGTGCCCCAATAATAATTTTGATTTCAAAGCAATTTTAAAAAAAAAAATCATTTAATTGAACCAACGATTTCCTTCCATTTCCCTTAAAGAAAAGTTTCAATTAAATTTCAAAAAAAATATGTAAAAAAAATATTATTTGCAATGCATTTCCTCCAAGCTGTGGCCAACAATAAGAGCAGAAATTTGACATGCAGTTATACTGAGGTAAGAATTTAATTACGATTTTTGCACAGGGCCAAAGACCGGTATTTCGGTTTAATTGAGTTATCATTATCACTGAGATTTTCTTATCACTGAATTGACTTTCATTTTTTTGTGAGGAACTTATACTTGGGTCAGATTGGGATTCTCATTTTTTTTATTGTCATTAAATTTAATTGCTAGGGAGGTTACGCTTGGCTCCATTTCTATTAAATATTGTCATTTATAAAATTTTTGTGGGGAGGTTACAGCGTAAACAAATATATATCATCGAAATATTTATTTATTCATACACACCGTATGTGTACTGTGTACACACATGTGAATTTACCAACGCAGCATGTGCGTCAAGTAAGTAGAATACTTTTTAAGTTTCCCTAGGAATGCAGCATATTTAAATCTGAACTGTCAACGCTCATCAACAGGGCAACCGTAAAGTAAGGCAAGAAGATTTTTGAGAAAGTAGTAGCATCTTACTTACCTGTTGTGACTATTGAACAATCATTATGATTTATTGTTGATCATTTCAGCTATTCATCGAACACACTACTTCTTAAATGATGGCGTTCCATCAATCTGGCACCGCGCACTCGAGTCATAGTGCTTAAAGCATGGTTCATACACTGAAATTAGTTCATCTCTTTTAAACACGACAGGTAGCAAACCGATTCAGTGCGATGTAACACGTACTAATGGTATAAGTTGAGTAAGGAACATGTAGTAATCAAGAGCGTTCAAGTGGTGATGTCTTTTAATCACTTCGATACAAATATCCGACTTCGCCCACTCAAACATGTTGTAAGCAGTAACATTCTCCTTTCCCAGTAAATCTGTAGTCCTCAAGGCTAATTGTAGTAACATCGTGTTCTTGAATAAAATGGTTCAAATGGCTCTGAGCACTATGGGACTTAACTTCTGAGGTCATCAGTCCCCTACAACTTAGAACTACTTAAGCCTAACTAACCTAAGAACATCACACACATCCATGCCCGAGGCAGGATTCGAACCTGCGACCGTAGCGGTCGCGCGGTTCCGGACTGCAGCGCCTAGAACCTCTCGGCCACACCGGCCGGCTTCTTGAATAAAGTACTGTTGTGCAGTCACTATTCTCTTTTCAAAGCTTTGAAATATCAACTAAAGAATGAACTTCAGCATCCAAGACGATACTTCGCAAAATACACTCAATACCACTCCTCAAATTCAGTATTGGAATTACGGTGCTGCTACTGTTCCTCCTAACCTCCAACAGCATCATCTTCTTCAGAGACATCCTGCACATCATCTTCTTCAGAGACATCCTGCACATCATCTTCTTCAGAGACATCCTGCGCACACTTGATGTTGAATAACTGAATGACTATGGATTCATAGTGCTTATTCAGTTACATACAGCTGGTGCACTGAAGTGGGAAAAAATTTATTGTACGCTCGGAATAAATCATGCTTTACAGTCAAGCGTCTAACAGATTTCTACGGAACGTGGTATTCCTTTTGAAAATTCAGCTTCGACACTCATGTTATAGGATCCAAACAGACACATCAAAAAATGTTTTACATCACCTCGGTTCCGAGAGTTGCCAAACCTATACAGAAAAACGGAATAGAGACCAACATAAACATGATTTCCGCCCTTTTTACTGCTCATGAAAATCACACATTGCATGTTGTACCACCATACAGCGAGACCATCAGAGGTGGTGGTGGTCCAAAATACTGTAAACACCGGTACCACTAATACCCAGTAGTACGTCCTCTTGCATTCATGCGTGCCTGTATTCGTCGTGGCATACGATCCACAAGTTCATCAAGGCACTGTTGGTCCAGATTGTCCCGATTCTCATTGGAGATTTGGCGTAGATCCCTCAGAGTAGGGCGTCTTGTCCCGCTCCGTGCGACCCTCTCCGTCGGAGGTTCGAGTCCTCCCTCGGGCATGGCTGTTTTTATCGTCATTAGCGCAAGTTATTTTAAGTTAGATTAAGTAGTGTGTAAGCATAGAGACCGATGACCTCAGCAGTTTGGTCCCATAAGACATTATAACACTATCGTCCGCTACTTTTATACCATAACCTTAAAGTTGGAGGCAGATCGTATAATGAAACTATCTTGTTAAAGCAATTATGGTATAAAGCAACAGTGCACTGTTACCCTCTGAAAGGAATTTAGTTGTATTGACCGTGATATACCTAGCGGAGGTGGCATATCGGAACTGAAAGTCAGAATTACGTAAATACTTAAACAGTAACAAACAATAATTTACCTATCCACACTGTCCAAATGATAATAAAAACTGTCGCCAGCCTAATTAGGCATAAGAATGAGTAATATTCTTGTTTAAGAAACTGAAAATAAGTAACTCAAATGGGCAAACACAGCCTATACTTTGTCACACGAGAGTGCAATGAACTCTGGCACCTGCATATGTTCACGTTAAGGTTGGAGCTGACATTGCAGAACAAACTATTTGCATAATTATAACAGATAACGATGCCCACTATTTCCTTGACGACTTAGTCAAAATGAATGATCTCAATAACATTACTATTAATATTCACTGTAGAATCATAAATTGGACATAGGTTCAGTATTACTTTTCAGTATTCTCCTACCAGACAAAAAAATTGTAAATTTAGTTCACTGCAAAATTATGAACTGGGCATAGGTTAAGTCTCTCTCTCTCAGCTAAATACTTTTCTATTTAGAATAAAACTTAAATGTATTTCACTAACAAATGCTTTCTCACTGACCTTTGAATAAGAGAAGCTACTGTTATCATAGATAGTGGTCTTTCTATTAATCGTTATCTAGCATGAGCACAATAGACAAGCTATGGATCCTGTTACACCATTAATATGCACTTTTAATACACAGGAGAAACCCAATATTGTACAGAACTTGACAGGAATAGCAAGAGTAATTGAAACTTTCTATAATTAAGTAACTTTGAGCATTTGGACTACTTTCAATTGGGGGGGGCCTTAATCTTGACCACTGTAGTAGAGGAAAATAAACGCACTTTCATTACATTAGTGAAACAAGCACTTAGCAAGCATGAACATATAACTCTCAACAGTAGCAGTTCTGAACTTTCACTGCAGTGAAACACAAAATTGAGATATTCGTAAGATCCTTTCAACAAACAATATTAATTTTAGCACACTTTATTGCCATATTAATTTTAATATGCTTTCAATAAAGGACACGCGGTAAGCACTTTAGCGTGGGAGGGACCCTAAGTGGATATGTGACTGAGGATCAATCACGGCAAGTACAAGAGTTCAGTTAAAATTTACCTTATATTTGAGTACACTATAACATCCTATGAGCTGATCCTTCACTGTACATTACTATAGTTCTTCTGTTCCATTGCAGTGATTGCGCAATGTTGTAGCGAGTGCATGTTCGTAGGTGGATTTGCAAGTAGAATTGCTGGACTCTGTCATTTCTCGGTGGCGATGATAGATATCAATTCCAACATAATTGCAGCTAGTTACTGCATCCATCTGAGGCTTTGGCACATTGGAAAACGGCACAAAAAGCCTCTCTCGGCACCAACACGATACACAACTTTTACATGAGCAATTGACCGTTTGGTAGCTCGTCCCCGACTGACTCTCCCTTCCACTTTTCTGTCCATGCCAAGCAGATTTTGCGCGCGCTACGAAGTTCCGTTACCGAGGGGAACCACAATACCTTTTACATACGAAATAACTAAGAACCCTAAGTGAAGGTCAGCAGTTTACATAACAGCAACCAAACATATTAAATAAAACAGAACATTTGCACATATTGACATTTTTACAAAAAAATTATTTAAACAAAATTATTCAACCTCAAAGATAACCAAAGAGATTATGTGAGACAGACAAAACATATAATTTGCTCATATTGTGCATATTACAGAGATTACACTTCACTTCAGTATCGAATTAATCATACACTAATTACAGACGTTCAACGATAGGATGTTGAACAAAACAGAAAGCTAAATCAATCAACAAAAGGTATGTAGTGTGTAAGCTATGGTCTTACAACCTTACCACTAATATGCAAATTTTCTCAGAGTGGTTGGTGGGTCACGTCGTCCACAAACAACCCTTTTCAATCCATCCCAGGCATGTTCGACAGGATTCATGCCTGGAGAACATGCTGGCCACTCTAGTCAAACGATGTCGTTATCCTGAAGGAAGTCATTCACAAGATGTGCACGATGGGGGCGCGAATTGTCGTCCATGAAGACGAATGTCTCGCCAATATGCTGGCGATATTGTTGCACTATCGGTCGGAGGATAGCATTCACGTATCGTACAGCCGTTACTGCGCCTTCCATGACCACCAGCGGCGTACGTCAGCCCCACATAATGCCACCCCAAAACAGCAGGGAACCTCCACCTTGCTGCAATCGCTGGACAGTGTGTAAGGCGTTCAGCCTGATCTGGTTGCCTCCAAACACGTCTCCGACGATTGTCTGGTTGAACGCATATGCGACGCTCATCGGTGAAGAGAATGTGACGCCAATCCTGAGTGGTCCATTCGGCATGTTTTTGGGCCCATGTGTACCGTGCTGCATGGTGTCATGGTTACAAAGACGGACCTCGCCATGGATGTCGGGAGAGAAGTTGCGCATCATGCAGCCTATTGCGCACAGTTTGAGTCGTAACACGACGTCCTGTGGCTGCACGAAAAGCATTACACAACATGGTGGCGTGTTGTCAGAGTTTCTCCGAGCCAAACCCGTAGGTGGCGGTCATCCACTGCGGTAGTAGCCCTTGGGCAGCTAGAGCGAGGTATGTCATCGATAGTTCCTGACTCTCTGTATCTCCTCCACGTCCGAACAACATTGCTTTGGTTCACTCCGAGACGCCTGGACACTTCCCTTGTTGAGAGCCCTTCCTGGCAAAAAGTAACAATGTGGACGCCATCTAACTGCGGTACTGACCGTCTAGGCATGGTTGAACTACAGACAACACGAACCGTGTACCTCCTTCCTGGTGGAATGACTGAGACTGATAGGCTGTCGGACCCCCTCCGACTAATAGGCGCTGCTCATGAACGGTTTTTTACATCTTTGGGCGGGTTTAGTGACATCTCTGAACAGTCAAAGGGACTATGTCTGTGATACAATATCGACAGTCAGCGTCTATCTTCGGGATTTCTGGGAACCGGGGCGATGCAAAAAAAATTTTTTATGTGTGTATGTATCATTAAGTCATCGCATTCGCACACATGTAGCAAACAAAATCTTTGTATGACGCTCTAACCGGTTCTTCTTTTCGTAACAAACTCTTTGCCGGCTGCATCAGATCCGTTAAACAGGTATGATGCTTGGAAAGAGGAACTTAAAATGTGCTTGGACTCGATAAGGAACAGTTTTGCGATAACACTATGGTATGCAACCGTTTCTCTACCCGTTTGCTCGGTCCTTGAAAATTAACCGTGAATGGGCGTACTCTAGTATATTGCACTCGCAGCGATGTCTTACTGTTAGTCGAGAAATTTGTATGAGCTGTGTGTTAGGTCTACGACATTTATGCGACTAAACAATAAAGGTCATATGCACTATCTCGAACTCCAGCTTGGCGCTCCAAATACATGAGTCGCCACTGTGTTGTCTGGATTTACAAGTATCAAAAATACGAAAGAGTTCCGTGGAAGTGTCGAAATCGATAAAATAAAAAAGACGCGAAGGCTTTTTTAATTGTAATTACACCCTTCATTCCTCGACAAATATGTGATAACGACGACGTAGCGGAAGGGGTTTGCTACTAGGCAGAGCGAAACGATACACTGCTGGTGCGAGTGTGGACATATCATAATTTTTTCGGACGCTATACACCTATAAATGATAGTGACAAATGTTATGCTGCTTGAACGTAAAAGTAATGTGGCTTATGTTCCGACATATCACCAGACGTTTGTGAAAAGTGATCAGACTACTACTTACGTATACCGAGCGAGGTGGCGCAGTGGTTAGCACACTGGACTCGCATTCGGGAGGACGACGGTTCAATCCCGTCTCCGGCCGTCCTGATTTAGGTTTTCCGTGATTTCCCTAAATCGTTTCAGGCAAATGCCAGGATGGTTCCTTTGAAAGGGCACGGCCGATTTCCTTCCCAATCCTTCTCTAACCCGAGCTTGCGCTCCGTCTCTAATGACCTCGTTGTCGACGGGACGTTAAACACTAACCACCACCACCACTACTTACGTAAAAAGTTACGTACGTCTACTCGTAAGGGGAAGATAGATTCGACGTGGTGAATTGTGATTTCAACGCATTGAAGAGAATATCCGACCATAAGGGGTGAAAAATTCATTTCGTAAACAGCTGTACAATATAGCAATACATGGGTTCAACTGGATCTGCTATAGTGTACAAACGGCTGTAACAAAATGGATACACAGAATGTCCTCTCATCGGCTCCGCTAAGCAGATCCTCACGTGTTTTTTGTTGCACTATCGACTGCTATGTTTATTACTGTAAAGCTTTGTTTGCAGAAGATTAGCGCAGTCCCTGAGTGGTGGCATGCGCGGTGGAATGCGATTGATTCGGCAGTCAGTGATGTGACTGGGAGTTTTGTTTCACCAGATATGTTTAGCCTGATCTGTGACAGTGTAATTATATGTGGTGAGTGTTTCATGACGGGATTCTCACGCGATCGGAAAAAGCGATCTATGTAATTACTTCTTTTCGATGTATTTGACATGACCTACATCTTTGGAAACAGCAGGGAATGATGAGTTTTTCCCACGAAATGGAAGAGAGATCCAACTCTTCCAAATTGAATTTTATAAATAAACCGTATGTATTTTGCTATATAATCTAATTTTTTGTCATGGGATCCTTCCAGTCCAGCAGCTCAGCAATTTTTCCCGCCAATTTTTTCTGAGAGGGGGGAGGGAGGGGTCGATAGGTGGGACATCCTCTGGTGGTGGCATTGTGCACTAGTTCAGTCGATCCCTGCACATCAAGGTGAGCACACACACAAACATTTTCCAACAAGACAACACCTCTAATCTGCAGCAGTTTAATTGTGTAATTAGGACATGTAGTTGCCGGACAGAGTAATACTTGCATCTCCCACACCAACAGCTCTGCACAGATTGATCAATTTTCCTGCTAATTTTTTTCTGTGCATGAGGGAGGGGGATGGAGGGCTGGGGGATTTATCATATGAGCAGGGGATAATTAATTGAGCAATTTAATTAATTACATAATTAATTTGATACCAAAACTGTGTTTGTGTCAATGAGGGGATTTCACAGAGAGGTGGAGGAGGAAGAGGAGTGAAGGTTTCTAAGAAGTATGGATTATCCTCAAGAGTCATAAATCAACCCCCAGGGTGTCATAAATTAATTAGCATAACAATAGGTTAAGAGGAGGTTGAGAGGGTCATAAATCAATCAAGTTTGCCCCTGAATGTATGCAACACGCATTAAAAAAATGCACCAGAACTGTTTTGCCCCACTACTAGTGGATATTAAAAACCACATTCTCATGGTGCACAACAAAGTGCAAAGAAAGCTTGGTATGCAAGAAATGCTTTTTCTTTTGGACATGTACTTTTTAAATTAATATAATACGCAAAATAAACTTCGTGTTTTCTAAAATGCATTTGAGGAATTTAGAATTAACTATCTGGTCACTTAGAATGAATGAAGCGAACCTGCAAGATAAATCTTGAGAAAAGTAATTAAAATTGTTATAACTGGATTTATATCAATTTGAAATACACTAAGGTTTCAGAAACTAGACTTCCAGCTCTTACTTTAGTTGGCTTTGCACCATAATAGACATGTTTTGGTTCTTAGTGTCAAAGGATGTCGACTTACAGAGATGGTTCTGCTTACTATAGAAAACATTTATTAGAGCAGACCTGATGATGGTTCAAATTGAGAATAGCCAGGATTGTGTCTGTTTAATTCATAATAGCCAGTATTTGTCGAAAGAGGTTCAAGTTGCAGAGAAAATCGTTCCTAGTGAAGTAAATAAATAAGCTAGAAATATATCGAAAATGGAAAAAAGGACAAATAAAATCCACAATTTTCTGGGCTACAATGTCCCACAATTAATATATTGGGCCTCGTCTTGCGATGCTCGGCTAAAAATGTCTGAATCCTACTCATAAAACTACAAAGATAGGGTACAGAATAAACTGCTATGTAGCGTAGCTCCGTGGGAAGATGGGCAGGCAAGAAAATTTCCTTTGGCCTGCTTGATTTGGCCATAATTTGGCTTTGATGGAAGTAAAGCAACCCGCACGTTCGGCAGTTAACGTGCGGCAGCTTGCACACCTGGCTAACAAGCGAGCATGGACAGGTTAAAAGCGGATTATGTACACCTCTAATTGGAGCACACTGCACCCGTGGCGGATGGGGCGACGAATTTTTTAGTCATAAATTACCATCCTTATGATGACAGTAATCACTTTAGGCTAAAAGGATTTAACCATTAACTAACACCTGGGTAAACTTGAGCAGAAGTACAGTATTAGGCGGCCATCTTGACTGTGTACTGTGGTAATTACAGTAATTATAGACCATTGATTATAATTATTACCCATCAATTACATCCTAAACGCTACAGTCGCAGGTTCGAATCCTGCCTCGAGCATGGATGTGTGTGATGTCCTTAGGTTAGTTAGGTTTAAGTAGTTCTGAGTTATAGGGGACTGATGACCCCAGAAGTTAAGTCCCATAGTGCTCAGAGTCATTTGAACCATTTTACATCCCAAATAACAAGTGAAAATTTTTTTTGCATAAGGGTCATTGAATTATACTAGGGCAAGTGGCTGATTTTTCACATAAGAGAATAAGGCCCCCCTCCCCCCCCCCCCCCCCACACGCACACACACACTCGTCCAAAAATCGCCTTGTCCCAATACTACTGTTCAGTCTAAAGGAATATATAACGTGCGTTTGTTGTTCAGAACAGAACTTAATCAAATCTATTTAATAGATCTGTAAAAATCTTAGAATCCGTATCATATGTATGCTTAAGAGAGCAGGATAGTGTTGAAAGTGGCGTGATCAACACATTACGAATTTTAACTTTCTATTGTATAATGCTCTAAGAATGAAATGTTAATAGGGACCAGTATTGCCAATTATTTTTCACTTTTTCCATCCTCGAAATAAGTGTACATCCTGCACAATACGTAAGTGAAGCAGGACCAAGCCAAAAAGAAAAGACACGCATAGAATAACATAGCAGAATTGGCCACGCAAGGATTACTCGTTCTTGATTTGAAGTTTATTCAGGAAAATTGCGAACAATTTATGACACTGGCTTGATTTTTTCTATTTTCTTAAAGGAACTGGTAGCATGCAGTTTCCTTTCCGATGACAAAAATTCAATTATGTAGCCGTAGCTGCTGTTTATCCATCATAATAAATTTCATTTAATTATCTAGACGTCACATTCTCCCGGCACGAGTCCAATTAAACAGTTGAGGGGCACGTCTAAGTTTCTAATTTTCTCTTCCTGCCGGCTGCAAGTAGTGGGCTTGTTGAAAGGGCAGAGCTAATTATTTCAGTGTTCCATTTTTAAGCTAAGCGGTGGCGAGTAAGTGCAACGAAGTGGAAACATTAACTACCTAGATACTGGCTATGCTGGTAACATTCACTTTGTTCAAACACTTTTTCTCCCTTACGTTAATAAGATATACGCTATGTAATTTACGTAGTGCGAAGCCAAGATACAAATAACGAGAATACACTTGTTTGTGCAATGGATACGCTATCTCCTTATATTATCGTCTCACCATCCTTGAAAGTTGACTGCTAACAAGAAGTAACTACTTGTAACAACAGGAAGAAAGAAGTAATAACTCGTACTGCTCGTTAAGTGAACGTTGCGTGGCAGCGGAAAAGATGCCAAGTTCGTTATCCCTCCGCTACGGATTTCTGCTCTCCAACTTGCGATGTAAGAATCACGCCGTGATTGCAGTTTTGCAGAAATGGTTGTGTTTTATGACTCATGAATAGGTAATTTTGAAAATTTCTATCAGTAATAGGGGCATCTATTGCTGTTCTGGTCTTGCGGAACTGTTTATCTTGTTCTTGTTGCATACATAGCGCTGGAAATGTGTACGTAATACGTGAACCATTTTGCTACGAAGAATAAAGACTGTTCTCTTACTATTTCTCTTCCATTCAGCTACACGTATCGTTTGTTTAGTTGTTATCGATTTTGAAGCAAGTACGGCTTTATCATGTACTTAAGCGCTGTGATCGATGTGATACACTACGACAAGTTGTTATTGGTGTGGCCTTCAGTCCGAAGACTGGCTTGGTACAGCTCTTGGTGCTACTCTACCCTGTGCGAGCCTCTTAATCTGCGAATACTTACTGCAACATTCACCCTGTGGAACCTGCTTAATGTACTCGTTTCTTGGTCTCCCTCTCCAACTTTTAACCCTACCCTTCCCTCAAATACTAAATTGGTGATCCCTTGATGTGTCAGAAGGTGATCTATCAACCCGATCCCTTCCATTATTTACCGAGCGAGGTGGCGCTGTGGTTAGCACACTGGACTCGCATTCGGGAGGACGACGGTTCAATCCCGTCTCCAGCCATCCTGATTTAGGTTTTCCGTGATTTCCCTAAATCGCTTCAGGCAAATGCCGGGATGGTTCCTTTGGAAGGGCACGGCCGATTTCCTTCCCAGTCCTTCCCTAACCCGAGCATGAGCTCCGTCTCTAATGACCTCGTTGTCGACGGGACGTTAAACACTAACCACCACCACCACCACCTTCCATTATTTAAGTGTGCCATAAATTTCTTTTTTATCTAGTTCCATTCAGTACTTCCTCATTAATTATATGGTCTACCCTTCCGGTCTTCAACATGCTTCTGTAGCACCATATTTCAAGAACTTCTTTTCCCTTCTTGTCTGAACTGTTTATCGTCCTCAGTGAACTTCCATATAAGTCTACACTCCAAACAAATACTTTCAGAAAAGACTTCCTAATACTTAAACCTATATTCGATGTTAACAAATTTCTCTTCTTCAGAAAAGCTTTTCTTTTCATTGCAAGCCTGCATTTTATATCCACTCTACTTCGACCATCAACAGTTATTTTGTGGCCCAAATAACAAAACTCATATTTTAGTGTCTCGTTTCCTAATCGAATTCTCTCAGTATCCCCTGATTTAATACGACTACATTCAATTATCCTTGCTTTGCTGTTGTTGATGTTCGTCTTATAAGCTCCTTCCAAGACTCTATCCATTCTTTTCAACTATTCTTCCAAGTCCTTCGCCGTCTCTCACAGAATTACTATTTCATCGGCAAACCTTAATGTTTTTATTTATTCTCCTTCAACTTGAATCCTTTCTCCAAATTTTGTCTGGTTTCCTTTACTGCTTGCTCAATGTACAGATTGAATAACATCAGGGATGAGGTACAAAGTTGTATCACTCCTGTCTCAATCACTGTTACCCTCCAGGCCGCTCCACTTTTACAACTGTGGTTCCTGTACAAGATGTAAACACCATTGCGCTCCCTGTGTTTTACCTCTGCTACCTTTAGAATTTCACAGAGTGTATGACAGTCAACATTGTCTAAACCTTTGTCTAAGTCTACAAAGGCTATAAACGTAAGTTTGCCTTTCCTTAGCCAATCTTCTAAGATAAATCGTAGGGTCAGTATTGCCCGTGTGTTCTTACATTTCTCCTGAACCCAAACTGCTCTTCCTCGAAGTCGGCTTTTAACAGCTTTTCTGTTTTTCTGTAAATAATTCGTGTTAGTATTTTGCAACTACGTCTTATTAACTTCATAGTTCTGTGCTAGTTACGCCTCTCAGCACCTACTTTCTTTGGAATTTGAATTAGTACATTCTTCTTGAAGTCTGAGCATATTTCTCCTGTCTCATACATCTTGCACACCAGGTGGAATAGTTTTATCAAGGCTGGCTCTCCCAAGGATATCAGTAGTTCCGAGGGAATGTCATCTTCTCCGGGGTCCTTGTTTCGACTTTGGTCTGTCAGTGCTCTGTCAAATTCTTCTCGGAGTACCCTATCTCCAGTGTCATTTTCATCTATGTCGTCTTCCCTATCTGTAATATTACCTTCGAATTCATTTCGGTTACATAGCCTTTCTATATACTCCTTCCAGCTTTCAGCTTTCCCTGCTTTGCTAAGTACACCGGTTTTGCATCTGACCTCTTGGTATTCATACGAGTGGTTCTCTTTTAAAGGTCTCTTTACTTTTCCTACAGACGTTATCTATCTTTCCCCTAGCGATATATGCTTCTATATCCTCACTTTTGTCCTCTAGCCATTCCTGCTTAGTCATTTTGCATTACCTGTCGCTCTCATTTTATACGTTCGTCTTCCCTTTGCCTGCTTCATTTGCTGCATTCTTAAATTTTATCTTTTCATTAGTTAAATTCTGTATCTTCTGTGTCATCCTATGATTTCTACTAGGCCTTATCTTTTTATCTATTTCATCCTCTGCTGCCTTCTCTACTTCATCTCTCAAAGCTACCCACCCACCTTCTACTGTATGCCTTAACCCTGTAGTAGTGAATCGCCTAATGCTCCCTCTGAGGCTCTCAACAACCTCTCGTTTTTTCAACTTACATGGGTCCTATCTTCTTCATTTGCTACCTTTTTCCAATTTCTTCAGTTTTAATGTACATTTCGTACCCAATAAAGCGGTCAGAGTTCACGTCTGCACCTGGGTATGTCTCACAATTTAAAATCTGATTCCAAATCCTCTGTCTTACCACTATTAAAAGCAGTTTCTCCAAGTCTCTTTCACGTATATAACCTTCTTTCATTATTCTTAAACCAAGAGTTAGCGGTGATTAATTTTTGCTCTGCCCTAAATTCCAGCAGGCGCCTTCCTGTTTCATTCCTATCCCCCACTCCATATTCATCTGCTATTTTTCCTTCTCTTCATTTTCCTTCTGTCGAATTCGAGTCCCCCATCACAGCTAAATTTTCGCCTCCCTTAAGTACCTGAATAATTTCGTTTACCTCATCATACATTTATTCAACCTCTTAATTACCTGCGGCGCTAGTTGGCATATAAACTTGCGATACTGTGGTGAGTGTTCTCTTCGTGTCTGACTTGGCTGGGATAATGCTGTGCGCAATAGCTTAACCGCATTCCTATTTTCTTATTCATTATTAGACTTACTGCTGCATTGACTCTATTTAATTTTGTACTTATAACCTTGTACTCACCTGACCAAAAGTCCTGTTCTTCCTGCCAACGAACTTCGTTAATTCTCACTTTATCTAACTTCAACCTATCAATTTCCTGTTTCAAATTTTCTAAACAACCTGGCAGATTAAGGTATTTAAAATTCCACGCTCTGATCTGTGGAGTGCCAGTTTTGTTTCTCATGATGAAGACATCCTACTGAGTAGTCCTCGCTCAGTGATGTGAATTGGGCACCATTTTATTTCCGGCATATTTTACCCAAGAGGGTGCCATCATCATACAGTGGAGTTCCATTCTCTTGGGAAAAATTACGACTGTAGTTTCCCTTGCTTTCAGCCGTACTCAGTCCCAGCACAGTCAGACCCTGTTGGCTGATGTTATAAGGTCAGATCAGTTAATCACCTAGACGGTTACCTCAACAACTATTGAAAAGGCTGCTGCACCTCGTTAGGAACCACGTGTTTATCTGACCTCTCAACAAACACTTCTCTGTTATGGAGGCACCCGCGGTATAACTGAATGCATCGTTGACGCACGCACGCCAGCCAACCACAGCAATGTCCATGGTTCGTGGGGAGGCATTCAGCAACTATATCCTTTCAATATACCCAAGATCGTCAGATGTGGTTCCTATAAGACTGCAAGCCGTCGCTTACTTTAATCATAAATACACTCCTGGAAATGGAAAAAAGAACACATTGACACCGGTGTGTCAGACCCACCATACTTGCTCCGGACACTGCGAGAGGGCTGTACAAGCAATGATCACACGCACGGCACAGCGGACACACCAGGAACCGCGGTGTTGGCCGTCGAATGGCGCTAGCTTCGCAGCATTTGTGCACCGCCGCCGTCAGTGTCAGCCAGTTTGCCGTGGCATACGGAGCTCCATCGCAGTCTTTAACACTGGTAGCATGCCGCGACAGCGTGGACGCGAACCGTATGTGCAGTTGACGGACTTTGAGCGAGGGCGTATAGTGGGCATGCGGGAGGCCGGGTGGACGTACCGCCGAATTGCTCAACACGTGGGGCGTGAGGTCTCCACAGTACATCGATGTTGTCGCCAGTGGTCGGCGAAAGGTGCACGAGCCCGTCGACCTGGGACCGGACCGCAGCGACGCACGGATGCACGCCAAGACCGTAGGATCCTACGCAGTGCCGTAGGGGACCGCACCGCCACTTCCCAGCAAATTAGGGACACTGTTCCTCCTGGGGTATCGTCGAGGACCATTCGCAACCGTCTCCATGAAGCTGGGCTACGGTCCCGCACACCGTTAGGCCGTCTTCCGCTCACGCCCCAACATCGTGCAGCCCGCCTCCAGTGGTGTCGCGACAGGCGTGAATGGAGGGACGAATGGAGACGTGTCGTCTTCAGCGATGAGAGTCGCTTCTGCCTTGGTGCCAATGATGGTCGTATGCGTGTTTGGCGCCGTGCAGGTGAGCGCCACAATCGGGACTGCATACGACCGAGGCACACAGGGCCAACACCCGGCATCATGGTGTGGGGAGCGATCTCCTACACTGGCCGTACACCACTGGTGATCGTCGAGGGGACACTGAATAGTGCACGGTACATCCAAACCGTCATCGAACCCATCGTTCTACCATTCCTAGACCGGCAAGAGAACTTGCTGTTCCAGCAGGACAATGCACGTCCGCATGTATCCCGTGCCACCCAACGTGCTCTAGAAGGTGTAAGTCAACTACCCTGGCCAGCAAGATCTCCGGATCTGTCCCCCATTGAGCATGTTTGGGACTGGATGAAGCGTCGTCTCACGCGGTCTGCACGTCCAGCACGAACGCTGGTCCAACTGAGGCGCCAGGTGGAAATGGCATGGCAAGCCGTTCCACAGGACTACATCCAGCATCTCTACGATCGTCTCCATGGGAGAATAGCAGCCTGCATTGCTGCGAAAGGTGGATATACACTGTACTAGTGCCGACATTGTGCATGCTCTGTTGCCTGTGTCTATGTGCCTGTGGTTCTGTCAGTGTGATCATGTGATGTATCTGACCCCAGTAATGTGTCAATAAAGTTTCCCCTTCCTGGGACAATGAATTCACGGTGTTCTTATTTCAATTTCCAGGAGTGTATATGCCTGAGTGGTGATAAATGTTATTATTTTTACATAAAGAAGAGTATTATGTTCTCAATAAGTTCCAAATCACGAGCTACACCCTTCATTTTTATATATGAATTAGTGAATTTACTCATGGTACTTGTTTTGCCTATGCCTGTGGTCGGTTTCAGAACTCAAATTAATAATCAAATTAACTAATTTGATGGGGTTGAACTTTAAATTGCTGGTGTACCCATTACCACCACAATAAAATAAAACAGTGAATAGCGGAGGGAGTATGAATGAGAGCAGTGGCGTATTTAAGTTTGCACAGCCTGGTGGCTGCACTCAGCATTTACGGCCCCCCATCCATCCCTCTCTCTGTTCTGCGTTGCCTCCACTACAGCTGCTTGGGTACAAGTTCTATGCAGATTACACATGCAGCTATATGAACATTCTGCCCACGATTCCCACATTTAAAACGTCATTAACTACATATAGCAAATGTATTATTGGGGAACACTGGGATCATGACCTAAAATATGAATGTTAGTCTGACTGACAATGTTGTTAAAGTGAAGGAGTGGCACACCACCTGTCAAAGCTTAATAATGACCGTATACACAGATCAAAGAGTGGTCTGCCACTGAGAGAGTGGTGTACCATCTCGCAAGACCAACTCATTGCGGTATCATAGACATTAATACAGTGAAAACACATGAGGAGAATTACTCCCTGAATTTCTTTCATCTGTAACAACTGTTGTGTTTTGATGACAGTCTGGGAGAACGTTGTACCTAGAGGACAGTGTACCTAGGAACGCATAATGTTTGCTGGTCGATGTTTCACTCTAGTGCCCGATTTTTGAATGACACGAAGGAACATGCACTAGAGACCAACATAGACAGTTTGTTGTTGTGAGACATGAGGTTGTGTTTTGTGCAGTGTTTTTACGAATTCTACGTATCTAAGTACTGTATAATATATTAATGGCATTTCGAGAATATTAATACTTCAAATACAGAGTTTTATGATGGGTAAAATTTAGTATATTTTTAACACTACTTACATAAGATGTGGACGGTTAAGCCATACTTCGTTAGTCGTGCAGCATCTTGCACCTTCAAATGGAAGGTCTTTTTACTTTGAAAATTGTGATATTTGCGAATGAGCTGAATTTCTTTAATGTCTTAACAGGGGAGATGGTGGTGACCTGGAATATAAGTCACCCAAGAAGGTAACCTGACACCAAATGTGTAAACTGATAACTAATTATCTTGTCAATGATAAGAATGGATTATTCCCAAATCGGCTTTTCTACCACATTTACAAGTAGCTTTGCTAATACAGTGATCATGACAAATTAAAGCTCCCTTAAGGAGGCAATGTGTGTCAAGCAGACCTAGACGCTTACCTATTAAAATTTTCGTGTATGCAATCGTAAGGTCGTACTGCAATTTTGTCTGCTGAGATATGATACTAGCTTATATGATGCTGATCACGTGAGCATGATGCCTTTTCTGGCTATGCCGCCTAAAATTAGAGGACATAAGTGTTATATTTTTAGCTGGATGTGTACATGTTGTGGAAGACAGTAGTTTTAGTGATTATTCGGTAATGGCAGGATCCAATATCATATCTCGACGCTCTACTACTACTACTATAAAAAGAAGACCAGGACCTACAATGTTTTATGAAACGATGCACTGTCTGCCTATAATTTTAGTATTGAGATCGGTTACACAAACACTTGTAAGTAGGCTGTTTAGGTTTTCTTATTGGTAACGCCACGTAGTGCTCTGTATGAAAATCACTGGCTGTGCTGTGTGCAATCTGTGGCTAGTTTGCATTGTTATCTGCCATTGTAGTGTTGGGCAGCTGGATGTGAACAGTGCGTAGCGTTGCGCAGTTGGAGGTGAGCCGCAAGCAGTGGTGGATGTGGGGAGAGAGATGGCGGAGTTTTGAAATTTGTAAGACTGGATGTCATGAACTGCTATGTGTATTATGATTTTTCAACACTATTAAGGTAAATACATTGTTTGTTCTCTATCAAAATCTTTCATTTGCTAACTATGCATATCAGTAGTTAGTGCCTTCAGTAGTTTGAATCTTTTATTTAGCTAGCAGTATTGGCGCTCGCTGTATTGCAGTAGTTTGAGTAACGAAGATTTTTGTGAGGTAAGTGATTTGTGAAACGTATAGGTTAATTTAGTCAGGGCCATTCTCTTGTAGGGATTATTGAAAGTCAGATCGCGTTGCGCTAAAAAATATTGAGTGTCAGTTTAAGCACAGTCATGTAGAATTTTTCTAAGGGGACGTTTCACACTTAACGGTCTATGTGCTCTATTATTACTATACTGTGTGGTGGTCTTCAGTCCAGAGTCTGGTTTGATGCAGCTGTCCATGCTACTCTATCCTGTGCAAGGTTCTTCATCTCCCAGTACCTATTACTATACTACATACCAATAATAAGTAAATGAAGTCATATCTAGAAGAAGTGCTCGTATTATCAAAAACCAGTTACAAGGTATTTTGTAGATGTGTTTTGAGATATTTATATTGCACAGGACGTCGCTGTTAAAAACGGAGTGTCCAACCGCAAGGAGACCTGTACACAGGATGGGAACTGAACTCTTTACAGAGTTGTAAGTTGCATAAAATGCGTTGGAATGGACCGGCTGTTATGAAACGCTACACTCTCTGGTTAACGAGAAAATGTATTTTGTAATCATATGTCGTTGTTATTGTAGTAGTAGCTGTTGTTGTTGTTGTCCGAGTTATAGTTCTTAGAACTGGTTTAGTGCAATCCTCCACCCTAGTCTGACTTGTGCCGTTGTGTTAAACTCCGCGCGCTGCTGCATCCTATATCCATTATAATCTGCCTACCGTATTCAAGCCTTGTTTTCCCTCTAAAATTTTCCCTCTTCCCTCCATTACTAACTTAACTGTTACTTTCAGAAAAGGCTCCCTGACACTTTAGTGTTACATATTTCTTTTTCCAGGAACGCTTTTCTTGCTATGGCGTATCTGTATTTTATACCGGCTTTACTTCCGCTGTCACTTATTTTGCTGCCCAAATAGCAACACTCGAGAACTAGTACTGCCACTACACTACTACTACAGCAACTACTAGTACTACTCATTATCCATGATAGACTTTTATAGATTTGTACATTACAGTCTCTTTTTCAAGACACTATCCAATCCGTTCAACTGATCTCCCAAATCCTCCGCTATTTCTGACCTACTATATCATCGGCACACCTTAAAGTTTTTATGTCTATTCCCTGAACTTTAATTTCCTTTCCAAATTTCTTTTTAGTTTCTTGCACTACTTACTCAATATACAGAGTATTCCGTCTCACTCTCTTTTCAGTTACTGCTTCTATTTCATGTCCTTCATTTCTACCAACTGTAGACTGGTTTCTGTACAACCTATAATTAACCTTACGCTCTTTGAATTTTATCCCAGATTAATTCAGAACTTTGAAAACATTTATGCAAGTATTATTCACGCATTAAATTTCTCTTGTTTCTTCGTTTTGTTTTAACAAAGTTGAAGTTTCTTTTAGCAAGGGGTAGTGCCACCCATCTCCCACCTTTCGTATTGCTGAAATACGAGCCGAGCATAATGTCTTTCCCTGATTATGAAAAAATATTTCTAGGGAGCCGTTACGCGGTTTGTTGCGTGTGGTACCTTAACTCATAACGTTTTTTATGGATACACTATGACGTGCCCTCCGTTTGCTGCCTATAGAAGAGGTAGGCGATAGTTGCTTAATTTGCCTCTGTACTTCATCTCTTAACAGCTCTTCCGTCACCCCCTCTACCACATCTCGTATTCCTGCCGCAAGATCTTCCACGTCAGTAACTGCTGAAATGAACACTTTATCCTCAACATAATCCCACAAAAGTCAAGAGAAGTAATTCCTGGTGAACGTGCTGACCATCTCTACCGATCCATCTGTCTGGAAAGGTTTCATCCAAGAACTGACAAACAAATAACCTTCAGTTTGGCGGTCCACCACCTTGTTGAAACACTACCCACAGTTGAAATTCCTGTAACTGAGGGAAAACGTAAAGTTACAGTATGTCCAGGTAAACTGCTGCCGTAATGACAGGCTCTCTCAAAACGAACGGTCCAGTAATTATGTTGTGCGTTAAGCCACGCCTTACATTCACTTCCCGGCTGTCTCTTATCTGCTGTACCACGATATGTGGGTTTTTCGACCCGCACACCGCGATATTATGCCTGTTGACTTTTCCAGAGATGTGAGAAACCACTTCATCAGCAAAATAAACTTCAAATAATCCTCTCAATTACGGTATATTGGTAATTTTTACTTTTGTGCCTTATAACTACAACTGAATGAAATACAATTTTCGTGCCATACGAGTTTTGCCTTTATTCTCTGCAAGGCACCTTAAGTGGCCTCAAATATATACCTATTTTTACTATTTAGTTTACATTTTGGGGCATTGTACCTATAGGTTATAAACAGTTCTGGTGGTTGTTTTTTTTTCCATGACGCAGTAATATTTTAAATTCTACTTACAGTCTGCGTTGACGATTTTCTACATATTATGTTTTGTTCCATTTTTGGTGCTGTTCCTCTTCTTATAATTGCCACTTGGTGTTTTTGTTCTCCACATTTCACAGCACTGGGGACTTAACACTTGTTTTGATACAGTGTTTTGGTTTGTGTTGCCGACTCTCGGATGTTATTGCCAAAGACCGAATGTTATTGCCAACTTTCGAGGTAATTTTTGAGATATCTGTGATCTGTTTGTGTACGCATGTGTTTGTGCATGTGTGTGTGTGTTTGTGTGTGTGTGTCTTTATGTATGCTTTTTTGTGGCCAGAGGGATGATTTTTATATTATTGTTTCTTTTATTAATTGTAATAGGGAGTCTGTTCTGATGTGTGTTTGCTCATTTATCACATTGTTTGCTTTCAGCGATGGCTTTCTGGATGTGGAAGTCTTCTTGCATTTGTAAAAGGTATTTGTCATGGTTGTTTATTCTCATTATTTTCATTTCTTGTTCCATGCTTGTAGGATGGTAGTTATGATGTTTTAAATGTTCTGCAAATGTGGAACGGTTTGTTTGTGCTTCCAAGACCGAATATGTTCTTTTACCGTGTTTTAAAATTCCTGCCTGTCATACCTATGTATACTGCATCACAACTATGACATTCAAGTTTACATATTCCTGGTCACTGGAATTTAACCCTTCTTGGTAGTTGGTGTTTCATTCAGTTGTAGTTAGATGATCCAAATGAGAAAATTATCAATATACTGTAATATTACACACAACTAAGGAAGACAGGACTACAAAAGTTGAAGATGTTAGTCCTCTTCAGTTTTCCATTACTTTCCACACTGTCGATTCCTCCATTTACCTGTGTGTCTTCATTTATCTTTATTTTATTGTGATTGCCTATCTACGCCATATATTCTGTTTTCACAATTACTAATTCTTTTTTTTTTTAAACGGTTTCTTTATCACCTTCTATGTTTAATATACCTCTTTAAGTATTCTTGACAAGTGCGCTAGTTTTGCTTTATTTTATTTGGTTTGTTAAACATAAACTCTTATAGACAAAATTTTCGAGTATAGTGTTAACGTTTTTCCTGTTTTCTCCCCTTATACTGTATTTATTTATCGTACAACTTCTCATCTTTTAAACTGCATAGCTACTGCACTGTCAATGATGCCATTTACTGTGCATCCTTTATATTCCTCCATTTTCCTGTCAAATCCAGTTCTTTTTTTGTTGACCCACCAGGTTAGCCGAGGGCGCTAATGCACTGTTTCCTGGACTCAGGTAGACGCGCCGGCCCTGGATCGAATCCACCCGGATATGGTTTTTAGGCGGTTTTCTACATCCCACCAGTTGAACACTGGGCTGGTCCCCATGCCCCACCTCAGTTACACGACTCACATACGTTTAAAAACGTTCGCACTATTTCATGGCTTACACTAGTCACAGACAGCTGGGGTATGCTCATTCCATCCTGGGGGGTACGGGGTGGCGACAGGAATGGCATGTGGCCACCCTCCAACACTAACATTGCCAAACCCATAATAACAAGGCTGACCCCGCGTTGAAGTGGAACAAAGGCCCATGGAAATGATGATGATCCAATTCTTTTTATCTGATCGTGGTTTCCCCTGTATGCTATGTATTCGGTCATTTCTTTTATCTGGTTTTTGTATCACTTTCGATGTTTAATACCTATTGAAGTAGTCTTGTGAAGTAGTAATTTCATTTTATAATATTTGGTTTTCTTATTTATGTCGGCTGTTACAGAGGCACAGTTTTCGAGTGTGGTGTTTATCTTTTTCCTCTTTGGTCCCCTTATATTTATTTATAGGTGAACTTCTCACCTTTTTTAAATTGAATTACAACCACACTGTCAATGATGACATGTTCTGTGTGTTTGTGCCTCGATTTAGATGCATATTTGTTTTCTAACGTTGTTTAGAAACAATGTCATTTCTTTATCGACCATGGTCAGCTAAAGTCTGACGATGGCCTTGTAAGCTGAAAACCGGTTAACTCAATAACTTAATCCTGTAGAACGTAAGCAGTATACCGTTTCTTGCATTGTCACAAAAGCTGCCACTCTCGTTAAAATTTCATAGCATATATTGATGCTCTTCACATTTGTCGGACTTCGATCATAGGCTCTTTGCAACTGTCGCTGAACTGTAATGGGCGACAGCGTTTCATGAAACCACAGAACACAATCCGCTTTCTCTTACACAGACGCAATTTTGACAGCAGCGCTCCTAAATTACGCTACCTGTAACAAAAGACAGAGGAAAAAGAAATCAGATGTTGTTAGAGCGTATGTACAAGTGTACTGATAAGCACTTCATGAACCAAGCAACTCCCCTAAGCCGGTAGCAATGCGGGAGCCTCATTTCGCAGGTAGTGGGCAAGAAGGAGTCAGGGGAATAATATCTCATTAAAAAACCTTGGTTCATCTGTCTATGGTTGATAGCACCACGTAAGGACCCCTTGCCAAGGTACTAGCGAAGGCTTCAATGGCAGCGACAATAGAGAAAGGGTGAAGTTGGCGGAAGAGACACCTTTTCTTCTTTGGAAGCATAATGACTAAAATAACTACTGTACACCAGAGGAAAGGCTATAGGCATAGTCTGACTCATAGTGAGCTGCTGATTTTAGGCTGGGCAGCCTAGTGCCTGTGTCGAAAGTAACGAGATACTACCACATCAATTTCCCGATCAGTACATGATATATCTCTCCAAGTGACAGAGTCCGGAGTTGAGCTTCCCCTTTCTCGAATCTGTGGGGAGGGAACACATTCAAAAGAAACATATCTGAAAGGAAGAGGGGAGGGGGGCATGATAGAAGGAAAGATACGGATTGGAACGCGAAATGACCGCACACTGCTGCAACCAGGAACGCTAGAAAGTTCAAAACAAGGGATGGAAAGGAAGAGATTAGATGCGCTTAGCATTTGTGGAATGAGGTGGGAAGAGAATGCGGAGTAAGAAAGTGGAGGTTATAAGCTTTTCTATTCAAGGTAAATCAAGAATGCTGAGAACGGAACAGAAATACAGACAAAACAGAAACTGAAACGTAAGATGATAAGGAAAGTGCAATATATTGATGTAATATTGATGCTGATACAACTGCAGGGTGGTTCAAAACGTGTGGTATTAATGCAGATACACACGCTAACCAGGCATCATAGAGATAAGGAGGTTGAAGAACGTTATGAGAAGTTTGAAGAAGTTATCGAGAAAGAAAATGCAAATGCGTGCGTTAGCATTATGGGGAACTGGAATGCAATGGTGGATGAAGAAAGTGGAGAAGGGATAAGAAATGAGAAAGGTGAACGGCTAATTAGCTTCTGCAAAGAAAAGTCTCTAGAGATATGTGATCTACTATTGAAATCACAGAAGAATACGTTAAAAATGGATCTCACTTTTGAAGAGAGAATGTCTCAGTTGAACTACGTCCTGGTACAGAAAATGTTTAGGAACTGTCCGAAGAATACCAAAGCTCGTCCAGGAGCAAACATAAATTCAGACCACAATCTCGTAGTTGGAAAAATAAAAGTGAAGCTAAAGAAAATGTCGTGACGTCTAGCAAAAGTAAGATTAAACTAGTATAAACTCAAGGATATAGGAAAGGCTTCAGAATTGGAAGACGTTTCTGGAAAATTGGGGAAAGAGGTAGAGTTCAAGAATGTGTAAATAACTAATGGATAGAAATGGGGGAAGGACTCATGGATTCTGCCAAACGAGTACTAGCAAGTGAGAATCCAAAAGTATCAGGAAAGAATGGCTAACCGAAAACATATTGAAAAAGATGGGAAAACGGAGAAATTGGAAAAATTTGAAAAATGAAGTAGGTAAAAAGAGATGCAGAGAACTAAAGAAAAATTAAGAAGAGAAACTGAAGAAGCAAGAGGAAGATGGATGAAAGAGAAACGCGAGGAAAGGGAGAATATGGAGAGGGCGGGAGAGCACGAAATGATGTACAGATTGGCTAGTGAGATGGGTTTTAAAAGTAAAAGAAGGACGACTAACTTGGAAATAGAAAGAGCAGATTACATATTTGCGGAAGAACCACTGTAGGTTTTGAGCAGACGGCAAGAATATATACAATGTCTGTATAAGATGTATCAAATACGAAGTGAAATCAAGTTTGAAGAGGAAGAATTTGTGCCGGAAGATGGAAAGGGGCACAGCATCTTGGAAGCAGAAGACGAAAATGGGCTCGAGGAGATGAAGAATTGGAAAGCATTTTGAGCTGATAACTTGCCTGCAAAAGTGTTGAAGAGTTTAGGAAAGAGAGGAAGGAAGGAAATTGTCTACCTCTGTAATGAGGTATACGACAATGGAGAATGTCCAGATGACTTTTTTTACTTTGGTATGCTGACTTAGAAAAAGAGAAAGATCAGAAAATGTGAAGAGCATAGGATTATCAGCCTGATTACACGTGGAAATCAAATATTGCTGAGAGTGATGAATAAAAGGCCGAATGGCAAGTTCGATAGATGGACTGGGGAGGAACAGTTCGAATTTTAAAGAAGATAAGGAACAAGAGATGCTACTGGCCTGTTAAGAAGCATAGGGGAACGATATGTTGAGAAAGGGAGAGAAATTTATGCGTTTCTGTTGATTTGGAAGAAGCTTTTGACAGGGTTCAATAGAAAAAGCTGATGGATATTTTGAAGAGGAAAGTAGAAGATTGGAGGAAGAGACGACTTGTACAGAATCTATATTTACAACAGAAAGTAAGAACAAGAACCGGAAATGAAATGTCGAAAGGAAACAACATTGCAAGGGGTGTTAGAGAAGGTTGGCGCCTTTCACCTTTGTTGTTCAACTAATACCTGGAAGAGGTTATTGCGAGAGACTTAGATGGAAAAAGAGGAGTTTGTATTGACGGAAAGAGAATAGAACGTATAAGGTTTTCTGATGAGATTTTATTAGTGGCAGAAAGTGAACGAACTGTAAATAAAATGCTAAAACATCGGAGTGAAGTATGTGTGGACTATGGGATGACAATAAATACAGCAAAAACAAGAGGTATGGTGAGGGAAGGAGGCTGGCAAATATTGAGATAGGGCAAGTTATTACTAACCAAGTAAGAGCATTTAAACATATTGGAAAACGAGTACTAAAGACTTAAAATATCATCTGCAGGTGAAAACTCGCATTTCTATAGCGAAGTAGGCATTAAATATAAAGAGATTATTATGTGGCAAACTAGATAAAAGTCTGAGGACAAGGACTAGCAAGTGTTTTGTCAGGAATGTGGCACTCTATGGGTGAGAAACATAGACAGTGAAACGAGAGGGAAAAAAAGACTTGAAGCATTTGAAATGCGGATGAGGAGGAGAATGGAGACGATAAGCTGGATGAAAAGAGTGTATCATGAATGTGCTGGAAAGGTTTGATGAAAAGAAAAGATTTCTGCAATTATAAGGGAAAAGAAGAAGAACTTACTGGGAGATTCATTGAGATGCCAGTGCTTGCTAACAGACGCTTTGGAAGGACTAGTTTGTGGGAGGAGATTGGGAGGAAGGAGATACAAGATGGTAGACAACATAAAGGGAAGCGGAAATTACGCGGACCTGAAGAGCATGGCAGAAAACAGGAGAACATGGAGCCTTCCTGTGTGAAAACCTGTCTTTGGACAGAACACTAACGATTATGATGAGCTAAGCTAACATTTGTAGCAAACCGCATAACTGTACCTAAACTACTTCCTCACAAACATGTATTGTAATCAGGGAATTACTTTACGTTCACCTTGTACACTGCGCTACATATGGATTAACCTATCTCGTTTCAGTATGCTGAGGCACCTTCATATTTCACGTAGTCCTTACTGAGCTATTTTGAAAGTTTAGTTCTGCAACTATGTCATCATTAAGTCCTTGAAAAGGGAAGAAAGGGCGACGGGGTTCTTTTGAAATGCCACAGCGATACCGCGGGGCTGCTACGGGCGGCAATCTGCCTCGCAGCGCGTTCATTTTTCATGGGCGACATGGCTGGTTGCTCCCAGCCGCGACTAGCGAGCCGCTTAAAGGCTTGGCTGCGAGACGAGGTAGAGGGCCCCCTACTGCACATGTCTGCCTCACGAGGGCGCATCAGACGCCACGATCAGCTGCCGGCAACAGTGCGAATAAAGTAATTGTGTTGAAAGATTTTTTATCACTTCAGGAAGAGAACCGTACAGTCTCACACAAAATAAGAAAAACTGAGATTATATTACTCTGAAGCGTCTACGGCTGCCACAATAGCAGGTTATCAATATTTAAGTGAACTTCCAGGCAAATTAAAACCAAGTGCCGAACCGAGACTCGAACTCGGGATTTTGCCTTTCGCGGGCAAGAGCTCTACCATTTTTTTTCTTTTTCTGTATAGTTCGTTGCGTTTGGTCTGGGCGGACGGTGCAAGAGGTCCGTTCAAGTTGATCGTTGATTCCTTGACTCAGTTTTTTTTTTTAATTACAGAGAGCAGGCATCCCTCTGACCGAACACGCTGAGCTATCGTGCCGGCACAATCTGAGCTACCCAAGTACGACTCACGATACGTCCTCACAGCTTCAATTCTGCCAGTATCTCGTCTCCTGCCTTCCAAACCTCACAGAAGCTCTTCTGCGAACCTTTCAGAACTAGCACTCCTGGAGGAAAGGATATTTCGGAGACATCGCTTAGCCACAGCCTATGGGATGTTTCCAGAAAGACAATTCTGGGAGTATTTAAATGAGTTTAAACGTGGTGTTATAGTCGGTGCACGAGCGATGGGACACAGCATCTCCGAGGTAGCGGTGAAGTGAGGATCTTCCCGTACGACCATTTCAAGAGTGTACCTGAATATCAGGAATCTGGTAAAACATCAAATCTCCGACATCGCTGCCGCCAGAAAAACATCCTACAAGAACAGGACCAACAACGACTGAACAGAATCGTTCAACGTGACAAAAGTGCAACCCTTCTGCAAATTGCTGTAGATTTCAATGCTGGGCCATCAACAAGTGTCAGCATGCGAAACATTCAACGAAACATCATCGATATGGACTTTCGGAGCCGAAGACCCACTCGTGTACCCTCGATGACTACACGACACAACGATTTACGCCTCACCTCCGCGCACGAACACCGACATTGGACTGTTGATGACTGGAAAAATGATGCGTGGTCGGACGAGCCTCGTTTCAAATTGCATCGAGTGGATGGACGTGTACGGGAATGGAGACAACCTCATGAATCCATGTCAGCTGGCGGAGGCTCTGTAATGGTGTAGCACGTGTGCAGTTGGAGTGATATAGGATCCCTGATAAGTCCAGATACGACTCTAACAGGTGACAAGTACGTAAGCATCTTGTCTGATCACCTGCATCAATTCATGTCCATTGTGCATGCCGACGGACTTAGGTAATTCCAGCAGGACTGTGCGACATCCCATACATCCAGAATTGCCACAGAGTGGCTCCAGGAACACGCTTCTGAGTTTAAACACATCCACTGGCCACCAGACTCGCCAGACATGAACATTATTGAGCATATCTGTGATGCCTTGCGACATGCTGTTCAGAAGAGATCTCCGCCCCTCCGCCGTACTCCTATGGATTTATGAATAGCCCTGCAGGATTCATGGTGTCAGCTCCTTCCAGCACTACCCCAGACATTAGTGGAGTCCATGCCACGTCGTGTTGCGGCACCTCTGCGTGCTCGCGGGGCCGTACACGATATTAGGCCGGTGTATCAGTTTCTTTGGCTCTTCATTATAAATTGATAATACTTTGTTTATACGAAAGGGAACACACCGAAAGATTTTAAATTTAATATTGTACCCTTTTTTATCACAAACGTAAACAAATTGAACACTGTGTCTTTTAAGTTAAGTTTTCGCCATGAAAAACTTAAATAACAGAACCAATCAGGTAATAGTCACCAGAAGAACCATTACAGATACTCGCCAGATTGTATTATATGTTGTAGTACTTTAGTTTCAATATCACCACATGCTTACAGGTTTATAAGAAGCACACGTTATCTCGTGCCACCCCGCCTAGCACACTGCATAAGCCTTGCTCACATTTTCAAACAAACCCAACAGGTGAGCAGCTTGGTGGCAATTCTGTGTTGTATATAAAAAAGAATTTCCAGTTTCTTTGTGAGTTAGACATGTTGATGAAATTCGTTTGTTGGACTTCACGGGAGGTAACATTTTGGGTGCTGCATTCAGTTCTAAAAATTTGGTAACTGATGTTCAGGTTTTTATGATACACAGTTTGGATTCTTCATATAAAGACGTAGTTCACTTTAAGATGTAGTATTGAAACAATACCATTTAACCATAGCACCAAAGCGTGGGATACGTGGTGGAATGAAGAACAAATGTCTCTGTGAGTCTGTTTTTGTACGAGATGGTTGAGGGACTTCGGCTGTTCAATATAAAACGTAAAATTAAAAAAACCTTCAGCAGTCTAGGCTGAAGGTGTTTTTGAACATAATTTAGTTACGTGACCAGCAGCGGCGCTTCACTACGCCATCTTCAGTTCCCCTGACCAGGGTGTAAGAGGAATTCAGTCTCACGTGCCGTCGAAATAGGGGCCGGCATTATGTAACTGATATCCGTAGAGTTTTAGTTACAACAACACGATCCCTTCATTCATCAATTCAAGACTCTTCAATTGATGAACGAAGGGATTGCGTTTTTGAAACCAGATGTCTACAAGTACCAGGCTGGCCCCTGTTTCAACTGCACATGACGTTGGATTCCTCCTATACGTTGGTCAGAGTGCCTGAAGATGACGTAGTGAAACGTCGAAACTGGTCACATAAATAAATTAAATTCAAAACATAGACGGGTGAAGATTTTTTCATTTTACTTTTTATTTTGAAGGGCAAAAGTTTCGCTATATTCAAGTAATCGTGAAACTGGAAAATGAACAGAAATTTCGCTCACGCTTAGGTATTCATTGTGTTCGTCTTTTTAAGATCTTCTACGCAAATGGCATCAATTAACAGAAGCAACCAACTTGAGGGCACGTGGGGGGCTAACGTCAAAACTCACCTCGCCAGACACAGAAAAATCCGCTGAGACATCCGAACAATGGAACTCTCAACTCAGCACACAGACTATTGAAAAACTGAATGAATCACCAATAACATCATTCATTATACCTTAACTTTTTGGCAAGGACCCATACCCGGTGGCTCCTTTATCAGAAAAAAGTATCTGATTCAGAGTTACATACTAGCACATGAAATTACGCGAAAATGTAAAGAAAAGGGGAATCGCAAATCACTTGCCAGTCAAACACATCTGAAATACATTAAATTAACCATAGTCTCGAGTAAAACTAAACAAAAGCAGTTCCTCACTTCATACTACCAGAGGACTGCTAATACAAGCGTTCAATACTTACGGAACCCAGCGAGAGAGTGCAGAAGACGCCCTCGTTCGAACGGTCAGATTTTCGTTCAGCGATGGGGGACGTTCCTGTTAGAGGAAGGCAGATTGCCAACCGCGATTCAGTAAAGTACTTGCCTAGCTTCTGCCGCTGACACTCACCGAAACTCTCTGGTCCCTGCACATCCCATCTATAAAGTTAGGTTGGTAATGCTAGCCCATTACTCTACGAACTCTGGTCATACAGGAGGCATCTTTGAAATGCTCTCATTGTCGCATTCACTCGCTCAAATACAGCCAGGACTGAGCGGAAATTGAACAGTCCGTGCACAGGTGAATGAACAGAAAAAACAACTACTCCCTTTTCCAAATGCATTTCAAGTTCATGAGACGGATCCAACCGGCCTTTTTCACCTGGAACCAGGGTACCGGGCAACGTTCACTCTTTCTGAACAAGTGAAGTCGGTCTGTTATTTTCACACACCCACTCATAATTTTATCTTTCCCTGACCTATTTCTGCTATTCATTATTTATGTAAGGTACATGTTTGTCTGTCGTATGCTGGACATTCGATTTTGTATCATTTTTTCTGTTTTGTTATGGGAATCAGCAGCCTCAGTTCTATTTCATATGGCAATTCCCTGTGTAGTCACCTGGCTAAGATAAGAACTTGGTGACACAGCTTGAAATTGAAAGTTGCTTTCTTTCTTTTCTCTGGGAACTGGGGGAAAGTTCGTTGGCTTTCTTTACGCCTGCGTAATGGGAGCAAATCTCAACGACAGAAGCTCGCCGTCCCGCCATTTTTAAAATCGAATCCTTTGCTGGCCCTGTAGAAACCCGCACAGATCCTTCTAGAACTTTCTGGAAATTTTCTCTGTCCAGAATGAGTCTGGGAACAACGGCCGCCGCACTTTCGCAGCGCCCCTGAAATTTTTCGCTGTACACACTTGAACACGGGCAGCCCGTGAGTACGCACGCTTCTGACGAAACGTGGTGTTAGATATCGAGTCGGTTTGAGATCTTATAAGTTAGGTGGCATTTAAATATGAGGGTATCAGAACTATTGGGTGTAGGGACTGATTCATTTGCTTTGTTTTTGCTTTTGCGCGTGAAAATTAATTCTTTCGTGTGGAACTTGCAATCATGCACAACCGTGTGGCCTTGTAACAAGCTGTGTGGTCACTATGAAACAGGCAGTTTGTTCTGGACTAGTTCTCATTCGAGATCCTCAGATGTAGCTAGGTGGCTGAAGTACCAATTCCATTTGCTCTAAATTAAATATTGAGCTAATTTAATGATTTTTCTATTGCCGTGGTGACGGACTCCATGTTGTCGCCGACTATTCCAACTTTGACTGTACTCTACCTAGCTGCAAGGGTCTTTGGCCCACGAGGCTATTGAACCACAATAATCATGGTATCAAATGAATATTTCGCAGCTCCCTGGAATTCATTATAGTTTTGGACGTTCGGGTCAGCTCTCTTGCTGATTACCATCTCTCTGCAATCCCCATGTGAGTACATGATTTAGGTTCATTCTGAAGTAGACCATTCTCCCAAATGTACGATGATTCCAGAGCTGAATCATCGTGATCCATCCCTTCTTTTAGTGCACATAAGGAACTAAAATAGAAAAAGATTGTACACTGGTCGTATGAATTAAAAAGCGCCTTTAATCACAAATTTTCGTGTTTTATTAAATTAAAAAAAAACTAAACTCCGTCCGAACAGGCCTTAGAAGGCCCAACGGTACCGACCAGCCGCCGTGTCATCCTCAGCCCACAGGCGTCACTGGATGCAGATATGGAGGGGCATGTGGTCAGCACACCGCTCTCCCGTTCGTACGTCAGTTTACGAAACCGGAGCCGCTACTTGTCAGTCAAGTAGCTGCTCAGTTTGCCTCACAAGTGCTGAGTGCACCCCGCTTGCCAACAGCGCTCGGCAGAAAGAATGGTCACCCATCCGAGCGCCAGCCCAGCCCGAAAGCGCTTAACTACGGTGATCTGAGGGGAACCGGTGTTACCACTACGGCAAGGCCGTTGGCGTTTTATTAAATGCACGATGCATTTCTGGCCCTGTGAGTCCATCATCAGGTGTAGCTTGTCTTAACACGTGATTTATTTTTGTTTTTGAATGAGGTGAAATGCATATTCCTGTCATGAAAAGGTTTGATGTTAGGTTATGGATTTCGTAAGTCAAATGCGGAAAATATGTGCGAAATAGTGGAAAAACTGAACAGTAAAGACTTACCACATAATTCAAGAAAGGCGTAATTAATTTTTTAACACCATCATACATTCTTTCCTCTATCCTGTTCACGCATATCACTTCACTCAAGAGGCACATTTGTATACACTTTTGTGAACATTTCATGGATGTTGCCGTACATGGTTTGATCAAAGATGAATTTATTCTTAGTGCCGGAGATCTAATTAGTAAGCAGTTGACATATGCAGGGAATAACTTTATAACATATCTTTAAAATTACTGAAACAACTGTGGCTTGCGAAATCTGTTTTTTTTTTATTTTAGGGATATATATCTCAAGTTGTTCTAACAGATTTAGGGTCTTACTACTGGCTTCATTGTGTAGTACAGTCCGCCCCGATAGCTGAATGGTCAGCATGACGGACTGCCATCCTAAGGGGCCCTGGTTCGATTCCCGGCTGGGTAGAAGATTCTCTCCGCTCAGGGACTTGCTGTTGTGTTGTCTTCATCATCGTTTCATCCCCATCCGACGCGCAGGTCGCCCACGGTGGCGTCGAATGTAGTAAGACCTGCACCAAGGCGGCCGGACCTGTCCCGTAAGGGGCGTCCCGGCCAATGACGTCAAACGCTCATTACCATTTGTAGTACTACCAAATTGTTATCTAGACTGTTGATGATATGTTTCGCTCCCAACGTATGTCGTGCAATAACTGATATCTCGAAGTGGTTGTGGCTGGAAGCATTTATGTATTCCAGAAGCGGGTTTTGAAGTTTCTGCCTGTTTCCCGTACATAGTAGGCAGGACAACTGGGGGATGATACTTTGTATACTCCGCTGCTGTTGAATTTTTGTGTATTTGATTTCACGTTACGGTCGGATAAGTTTCCTAACTTATTAGTTCAGAACGCAACTGTTACATTAGCTTT
Organism: Schistocerca serialis cubense; assembly: GCF_023864345.2. NCBI lineage: Eukaryota > Metazoa > Arthropoda > Insecta > Orthoptera > Acrididae > Schistocerca > Schistocerca serialis. The sequence continues at coordinate 696,575,305 of NC_064640.1, read as the reverse complement.
TTGAAAAGGTTAGCGACTTTTTGTGATGTGGGTCCCAGGTATGGGATACTGGCAAATATTTTCTCTTTTTTCACAGTGTGGCCGTTTGTTGCCTTACTTTTGTGTACTTCCTCCATGCCAGTGACAGGAGTTAAGTCTACGGCGCCGCGTCGCTGCCTGCCTCAGCCCGTGCGGAGTCTCACAGCGAACAGCGCGCCGCACCAACCCATTCGCGTCGAGGCCACTGAGTCGCGGCTGGCAGCGTGATGCGCGCGCAGGCCCCATTTGACGTTCGGCTCCTGTGCTGCTTCCCAGTCGCCTCTCACTAACCCTGAACTGTGCAAGGTGAAATGAAAAAACGCGTTATGCTTCCGTGCCGCTCGCATAGCTCACCAAGCGCAAGGGCGCTGTATCCACGTTTGAAGTGGCTTCACCGCCGCCGCCGCCGGTCACCTGCGTCGGCTTAACTGCCGACGCACCGGCCACAGGCGCCGTCTCACGCTCGCTGCTGGTCAGCCCCCCCAGTTACCGTTTCCATTAGGGTCCTGGCCTCAGCGCCAGGGACGCCTACGTACGCCGCAGTGCAGCCAGCTGCCCCACCGCCCTTACCGCTGCTACGTCCGTACGGCCCTCAGCGGCAGCCTCTGCGCCCCACCCCGTCGTCTTCCCCGCCGCCGCCGCACCGCGCGCGTTGCTGTGTACTCAGTAGACATGGGCTAACTGAAACGCTTAATTGTTTCGAAACAAATGAGACAGTACAATATAATGTTTCGAAACGCTGTTTCGAAACAGTGAAACAGTTTGTAATCATACAATGAACGCTTTCACGACCGGGTGGTACTGTTGTTGATAATTCTTCCGGGTTATATGGCCGTGGTCCATGGAATTCTTCTATTTCTAACGTTTCGTCCAATATTACGTTGGACATCCTCAGAGGTTTGGCTGGTCCTGCTGAGTCCTGCCCACTGACGAGTCGGGTGTCAGAGAGGTAATGGAGCATAAAAGTCTTTGCCGACTGGGAAAAATAGATAAATCGGCCGTTGCGGAACATGCACATCAGTCAGGTGACCATGTAGTTAAGTTTTCTGAAACTACAGTTTTAAGTGCTACCACGAACTATTATCCACGACTGTATAGGGAGGCTATCGAAATTTATAAACATGAAGATAATTTTAATAGAAAAGAAGAGGCCTTGAAATTAAGCGAGATATGGACAGTGGCGTTACAGAATCGATAAGTGATTTTTATCTATGACGGACTATTATCGATAGTTACATTTTATCTTTGATTAGTTTTCTATCTGCTACTATGTGCAAGCTAGACCACGCCAACTTTCCTCGGTATTTAGGCCGCTCTCTGACGCCCGACTCGGCAGGACTCAGCAGGACCAGCCATACCTCTGAGGATGTCCAACGTAGCATTGGACGAAACGTTAGGAATAGAAGAATTCCATGGAGCCGGGTGGAGTGGCCGTGCGGTTCTACAGTCTGGAACCGAGCGACAGCTACGGTCGCAGGTTCGAATCCTGCCTCGGGCATGGATGTGTGTGATGTCCTTAGGTTAGTTAGGTTTAATTAGTTCTAAGTTCTAGGGGACTGATGACCACAGCAGTTGAGTCCCATAGTGCTCAGAGCCATTTTTTGAACTAAACAAAATACAGTCAAATACAAATTCAGTGCACATTGGCCAGAGAAGAACAAAATCATCTGAAATTTTACTGTTTCATTTCTGAATAGATCTACTCTACCTATTCCAAATTGTATTTTAGAAATATCATTTTTGATACTTTTTAGCTTGAAAGACGGGATCGTCTCTCTGTTACTGTTTGCCCCTGCTCTGAAAATATGCGCTCACCTGGATCAGAGGTGGCCATAACACAAAGACGTCATTTAATTATTTCAAACAGCGTAGGAAACAGCACATGATTTTATTTCCACCATAGCAATGGATCTTGTGATCTTTGTATCAGTGGCATCTTCATATATTTATCAAGCTCGACTATAGTGCAGCACGTGTATGTTATAAGAGATGTGTAATCAGACTGAATGTTTTTCGCACTTTTATTATTTTGAATGCAAATAGTGTGCGTTATTTTATTGTTTGTTGGTGTTCATAAAGCGGATATTACGCCATTTCGGAATATGGCAGTCAATTAGAAACGAAGCTTTATTTTCGGAAACCTTAAGCTTCATGCTGTTGTGTGTCAAAAAGATTTCGACACACTTGAAAGTGTTTCATGAAGTGCATGTAAAATGTGTTTCAATATCTGTACCGTGTCCGAATCTCGTCCGAGACAGAGCGGAATGAAAAGTCACTGTTTCGATACAATTAGTCCGTTCCAAGCATAAGTGGTCTGGAGCAGCGTTATTTTGAAACAGCGATACAGTTTGTGTGTCTGGCAAGAGATCGAATCTGCTCCCGAGACACCACTGTTTCGAAACAGTGAAACAAAGCCATTTCGAAACACTGAAACAGTTCCACGTATCGATACACTGTATCGAAACATAGAAACAGTGGCCAAGTCTAGTACTCAGGCAAGACAGTCATTTGTTCAGAGAAGAGCGAAGAGAGCGAACAGATGTTCTCAGATCACTAAATCATAGTATAGAATTAAACTGTGCATCGTATGCAGTAACTGCCCGTTGTTTGGAGGTGTCTAGATTTAGAAATACGATTTGAACTTCAAAATTTTGTGAGTATGGATACTGTGACGTACGTTGAATGTGTAATTGTTCCTAGATAAGCACTTCAGATGTATGTTGGTTGGATAATTAATTCCTGTGTAATTCAAACACATACTTCGGTTGGACACAATTACTGCAGTGGATTTCTTATCCATGTTTTAAATTCTGTTGTCGCTGAAGTATTTCGTGCTTAGTTGTAATGAAGAGTTACTACACGTATATTTTTGAGAGTCTTCAATTAATGTCCAGCGATCTGCAGCTTGTAAAATGTGTTTGGAAAATCACAGAGTCTCCCAACCGTTCATGGCATTTTTTTCCATTTGGTTTTCGGGTCATGCTCCATTTTATTTTACTTCGTCTTTCCTATAAGCATCATTTCTGTGGCCTCTGATGAAAGTTGCTTCCTACTCCATGCTCCACAGACGTGAGCGCCTTAAATAAATAAAGGCATCGTGTACAGCTAACTGCACAATAGACTAGCACAAAGCGAATGACAAAAGCATTCACATTTGTGCAAGAATTGGATATAAAAGGGAAACATCGAGAGCCGCATGCTTGAACATGAAAGCAGATGCTAGCCAGGTCTGCTGGTTGTGCTACTGTAAATGACCATAACGGCAACTGAGCAATATCTCCCACACGTTGCAGGTGTCAGTAGTGGTCAAAACAGTTTCCTGTGGAGTTGTGAGCCGCGCGGGATTAGCCGAGCGGTCTTAGGCGCTGCAGCCGTGGATTGTGCGGCTGGTCCTGGCGGAGGTTCGAGTCCTCCCTCGGGCATGGGTTTGTGTGTTTGTTCGTAGGATAATTTAGGTTAAGTAGTGTGTAAGCTTCGGGACTGATGACCTTAGCAGTTAAGTCCCACAAGATTTCACACACATTTGAACATTTGGAGTTGTGAGAACGTTATATCGGGGTTAAGTGAACTGGAGCGACGGCAAATTGTCGGTGCCTGTATGATGAGTGCTTCCGTGAACAAGTCAGCCGAAGTGTTGGGTGTTTCAAGAGACACCATACTGAAGACTTATACCGTATACAGGGAAAGCGGAAGAACATCATCCACTAACTCACAACGCGGACGAAAGTGTTTGTTGAGTGATTGTGACGGGCGTCATAGAAAAATATTCTGACGAGAAACAAAGGGGAAGAAACTACAAAAGCCACTTGCAGAGGTGAACGTCGCTCACGCGAACCTGGAATTTCAAAACCACTGATAAGTGATACAAATGCCAGTAAAAGGAAAACATGGTGCCGACGCCATAAAAACTAAATTATGGAGCGATGGAAGGAAGTTATTTCGTCTGATTAGTCTTGTTTCCATTGATTCCAACTTCTAACCGAGTTTACGCCACAAGCGTGGAATATGGCACGGTTTCGGTGATGATTTGGTCAGTCATATCGTGGTATTCCATGGGCCCCATGGTTACTCTGGAAGGTCGTATCGCTTCCGAGAATTATGTTACTATTTTAGCTGATTAGATCTATGCCACGGAACAATATTTGTTTCCCATTTATGATGCTGTGTTCTGTGACGACGGGGCCACTGTTCACACAGCTCATATCATTCAGGACTTGTTTTGTGCCGGCCGGGGTCGCCGAGCGGTTCTAGGCGCTACAGTCTGGAACCGCTCGACTGCTACGGTCGCAGATTCGAATACTGCCTCGGCCATGGATGTGTGTGACGTTCTTAGGTTAGTTAGGTTTCAGTAGTTCTAAGTTCTAGGGGACTGATGACCTCAGCAGTTAAGTCCCATAGTGCTCAGAGCCATTTGAACCATTTTTGACTTGTTTTGTGACAACGGGGATGAATTATTTCATCTCTCCAGCCCACCACAGTCACCATATATCAATATTATGGAGCCTTTGTTGTCTACTTTGGAGAGCAGAATGCGCGATCGCTGTCCATCCCTTTCATCGTTAACCGAACTTGCCACTATTTTGCAGGAAGAATGGTGTAAGGTTCCTCTGAAAACCATACACGATCTGTGTTTCTCCATTCCGAGACGACTGTAAACTCTTCTGACAAGGGAACCTCCCCATCGCACCCCCCTCAGATTTAGTTGTAAGCTGGCACAGAGGATAGACCTTGAAAATCTGAACACAGATCAATCGAGAAAACAGCAAGAAGTTGCGTGGAACTATGAAAAAAATAAGCAAAATATACAAACTGAGTAGTCCATGAACAACATAGGCAACATTAAGGATACTCTGAGCTTAGGAGCGCCGTGGTCCCGTGGTTAGCGGGAGCAGCTGCGGAACGAGAGGTTCTTGGTTCAAGTCTTCTCTCGAGTGAGAAGTTTACTTTCTTTATTTTCGCAAAGTTATGATCTGGGCGTTCGTTCATTGACGTCTCTGTTCACTGTACTAAGTTTAGTGTCTGTTTTGCGACCGCACCGCAAAACCGTGCGATTAGTAGACGAAAGGACGTGCCTCTCCAATGGGAACCGAAAACATTTGATCGCAAGGTCGTAGGTCAACCGATTCCTCCACAGGTAAAAACCTCTGATATATTCTATACGACACTGGTGACGGCATGTGCGTCACATGACAGGAATATATTGACGACCCGCCTAACTTGTACACTTGGCGAATGGGTAAAAAGATTCTTCTACCTTGCCCGATTTAGGTTTTCTTGTGGATGTGATAATCACTCCCAAAAAAGTGATGAAAACATAAGAGTTTGTCACATAAACTGCAACAAATGAATTCAACAGTTTCACAGTCGCACAGTTTTCCCTGTGCTCTGTCAAAACATATGTTTTTAACGTTTTCAAATTTTTCCGTGTGTAGACCGTCAAATGCTGCATATGTCCAAGCAATTCTGAATATGTCCTGGAATTTTGGTGAGAGAAGTTGATTACGTGTGAGTGCCTAAACTTTGATAATTGTCTGAAAATGAAAAATTAAACCTTTTACTCGAGGGAAGCTTTGAACCAAGGACCTCTCGTTCCGCAGCTGCTCACGCTAACCACGGGACCACGGCGCTCCTGAGCTCATATTATCCTTAATGTTACTGATCTTGCACATGGACTACTCAGTTTGTATATTTTGCTTATTTTTTTTCATGGTTCCACACAACTTCTTCCTGTTTTCTCGATTGATCTGAGTTCAGTTTTTCAAGGCCTATCCACTGTGCCAACTTATAACTAAATCTGAGGGGGCTGCGATGGGGAGGTTCCCTTGTGAATGCCAACGGATTTCCTGCACCGTATTATGCATGGTAATGTGTTGTGTTTTTGTTGTTTCCATACATTTCTAGACCCCCTGTACTAATCTCATGCTGACGTGAAATCAAAGGACAATTGAAGGACACTGTAGCTATTCATTTATTGCCGAATTATAGAGCTGTTGCCGGCCGAGCGGTTCTAGGCGCTGCAGTCTGGAACCGCGCGACCGCTACGGTCGCAGGTTCGAATCCTGCCTCGGGCTTAGATGTGTGTGATGTCCTTAGGTTAGTTAGGTTTAAGTAGTTCTAAGTTCTAGGGGACTGATGACCTCAGAAGTTAAGTCCCATAGTGCTCAGAGCCATTTGAACCATTTTTATAGAGCTATTACCTGATGTTTAAAACAAGTCATACATCTTACAATTTTCGTTTTTCATCTTTTTACAGTTTTTTTTCTTTTGTTTTATCTACAAGATTTACACAGAATGTTACTTTTGAAAATAACAATAATTTAAGGTTGAAATATAAATAAAATTTTGTTCTTTTTTAAAAAGAATATAAATAGATAATACGATAGAGGATAGATTTGGTAGCTATAGCTAACACTTGTTCAGGCGATTCTTACACACTTTCCAGTCAGACACGTGTACTGGTAAATAGAATCGAATTTCGATTCTTGTTCGGTCGGCTGTACGAGGGCGGTTTCAAAGTTTTAAATAACATTTCAAAAAAATCAAGCTTCACCACGAAACTTCGTTCTCCACATATTCACCCTTCAACGCGAGAAACTGTTCCCAAAGATGGATGACTTGGTGGAGACCCTGATCGTAGAAGTTGCATTTTGGCTGTTCAGGAAACGTTCCACCTCGAAAGTTACCTCTTCATCATTCTGGCCACGCAGTGGTTTTTTCATCTGAGAAAAGAGAAAGAAGACACGAGGAGCCACGTCAGGAAAATATGGAGGGGGAGGGGAGAAACAAAATTTGCAAGCCCAAAGGAGTAGCATGTAAGACTGTGTCTTGTGCAGAAAGAGCTCGGGTGTTTTCGTGGAACAGAAACAACCACTTGGACTTCATCTCGACAGCATCCTGAACCTGGTCAGGAGATTACTGTTTGGGAAGAATCATTGTGGAGCTAAGAACTACCTACCTATCAAACGGGCAGTGTAGTGATGTGTAGCCCGTGACGCACCAATACCCAGACGTAATTCATCCAGTATGAGAGAATGAAAGCACTTAGTGTCTAGAAGCAAGATTTCTACAGAATTTCAAACTTCTACGAAATTTTTTTTCGCTGACAAACCCCACAAAATAATGAAAGGAAAAATGCTTATCGCTTACTACATTTTCGTGTTTCATGGAGCAAAACTGGCGCATCATGTGTGACATTTTAATTTATTACGTCTTTACTACTATATGTGTTCGCGACACATTTCGCAGACAATATTCACATACCGCAAAGAATGTACATACCTTCAAAATTACATCGTTGTACGACACACGGTTCAGCAGATATGACGTCATAAACATTGAGAGGCATGAAGAACTGCCGCATCATTCATAACGTTTAAATTTCTTACGTCTTTACTACCAACACCATTTGCACCACATTTCCGAAACAGTATCCTCATATGCTGCTGAATGTACCTGCAAAATTATAGCGTTATACGAGATATAGTTCAAGACTTATAACGCCGTGCAGGGTGAAATTCGCTACAGACACAGTTGAACTACGTGCGTGAATTGTGTAAAATATATGTGACACGGGCGTACGTGGCAAAGCCACATGTAAAAAGCTCCTACTAAAACCCTGGATTGATTTCAACTAAAGTTGGTACAAATACTGCCCGCATCTCGTGGTCGTGCGGTAGCGTTCTCGCTTCCCACGCTCGGGTTCCCGGGTTCGATTCCCGGCGGGGTCAGGGATTTTCTCTGCCTCGTGATGGCTGGGTGTTGTGTGATGTCCTTAGGTTAGTTAGGTTTAAGTAGTTCTTGGTGAATTGAATCCGGTACCTTTATGTCTGAAGGCCAGCACCTTGCCGAGGCGAACAAATTGATAAATAACAATTGTTCAACAACTTATGACATGTTCAACTTGTCTTTGGGCATGTACCCCTTAGTATTGCTCGTTACTCGGTGATACAATCAAGATTTTTCGTAATGCAAGCCACTGCTCCCAATCAGCACCACCTGTGGTGCTACTATAGCCACTACACAGTGAATGCTTAATTTTCGACATTGAGCTGTCGCCTAAATTTAATTTCTTATTCATTGCTGCAAGTAAGTGTAATTGTGAATGCGAATGCCACTTTTATGCGCATTCTTGAAATTTTGTTATTTCCCTGCATCACTTCCGTCACAGTAGTAAAAAATTAGCACGAGCTGAGAATGTTGTTAGCACTGCGGGAGTTCTTCTCCCGCAACATTTCACTCTCTGCGGCGGCAGTGGTGCTTACTCCTTTGTTCCATATGCATCAGGAAAAGTTAAATGACGTATACTGTTTGGCCACGACGGAAGCTGCACAATGAGGAACAGTGCGGGCAGACAGTGCTGTACAATACTGGCAACTTTGCGTGTTCTACCGATAGTTTTCCGTCGTCGAAATGAAACATGGATCTGTGTTTCGTGAAATCACATTATAGGTCTTCACTCATGGTCACTCACCGCCAGTCACAGTGCAATTAATCAACACACTGGTAATGAAATAATCGTGTGGGATTGTTGGCCGGGAGGCCCCATCCGGGGAAGTCCGGCCGCCGAGGTACACGTCTTATTGCAGGTGACGCCACATTGGGCAACTTGCGCGTCGGTGATAATGATGAGGAAGGATGATGGAGACAACACAACACCCAGTCCTCGAGCAGAGAAAATCTCCAACCCGGCCGGGAATCGAACCCGGGCCCGCTGTATGGTAGATATACACGTTACCACTCAGCTAAGCAGGCGGACACAATGATGACAATACAATACTACATACTGAAAATTTACATACGTTAGCAGTTGTTCCATCGACGACGACTTTCGACATATGCCTACAAATACCGATTAGATTCTGGGCTCAATTGTAGCTGCGAGTCAGTTAAAACTGATTTATCCTTACCATTTTCCACAGGTTCAACTTCAGCACAATTTTCGTATTATGATTTGATGATGAGCACAGTTTTCATTAAATTCAAAGAAGCTTGAACATCAGTTGAATGATCACTAATACAGTAAATAAATTTCCTGTATGAGTCCGCGATCATTGAGAATATTTCGTGAATAAAACCGTCAAGAACGCTTATTAATTTTTTTCTTTTTATTACGATGTTTCGGTTACTACCATTATTAGATATTAAAATGCTTTGAACGCATCATTAGAATCTCAGCGATCGAGGCCTAGAAAACCATCAAGGTAGATATCAGTCATCCTGAAGAGCAGTAACTAGAACATTCTAGAAGCCTGGAACTATCAATGATAGGAACAATCTTCCTGAAGCATCATCATCCACTCAAAACTCCCTGGGAGCGATCCAGGTTTTCATCTGCCCGCCGAAAAAAGTGCATACTGAACAGGATCAGAAGTGAGCGCGGCAGATGTGGAGCACTACTGGTGCACCATTTAGGATGAAAATACTCCCTGAATGTGACTGCGGAGAAGAGCAGCAAACAGTACATAACATAAGATTTCAATGTTTTCTCAGAGCGTTCAGAGGGACAATCTCTCTAGAAGCTTATAATTGTATTTCAAGTCTGGACGTAGACCTATGAACCCATTACGAACTTGAGATTGCGTGTATCAGAGTAGAAATGAACCGCCATCAGCCAAAAAATCATGACCACCTACCTAACAGCCGATCGGTCCACCTTTGGCACGAATAAAAGCGGCTACATGCCGTGGCATGGAACCAATGAGGCTTTGGTAGCTCTCTGGATGGAGCTGACGCCACATCTGCACAAGTCCCCAATTTCCGTGAATTCCGGGGAGGGGGCGATGAGCTGTGATGCGACGTTCAATCACTTCCCAGGTGCGTTCGATCGGGTTCAGATCTGGTGAGTTGGGGGACCAGCACATCAATTGGAACTTGCCACTGTGTTCCTCGAACTACTCCATCACACTTTAGTCTTGTGACAAGACGCACTATCTTGTTGAAAAATGCCACTACATGGTCGTCATGAAGGGGTGTATGTGGTCTCCAACCAGTATCGATACTCCTTGGCCGTCATGGTGCTTGCACGAGCTCCACTGGACCCGTGGATGCCCAGGTGAATGTTCCCCAGAGCACAAAGGAGCCACCGCCAGCTTGTCTCCGTCCAGCAGTACACGTATCAGAGAGCCTGTTCCCCTGGAAGACGACGTATTCGTCCAGTGCCGATGGTCACGTGCCTATTTCAGTCGTAGTTGACGATGTCGTGGTGTTAACATTGGCACGTACATGGGTCGTTGGCTGCGGAGGTCCATTTTTACGAGTGTTCGGTGCACTGTGTGTACAGATACACTTGTACTCCACCCAGAATAAAGTCTGATGTTAGTTCTGCCACAGTTCGCCGCCTGTCCTGTTTTCTCAGTGTTTCCAGCCTACGATGTCCGACTGTTGTAATGACGGGTGGCGGCAAAACCCCACGACGTCTGAACATGGTTTCACCTTTTTTTTGTTTCGCCACGTGCTGAAGACACTCACCACAGCACTCCTCGATCCCCCGACAAGTTGTTCAGTTTCCGAAATGCTCGTACCGAGACTCCGGACCACCACAATCTGCCCTTGCTCAGACTGAGATAGATCGCGCAGCTCCCCGATTCTACACACGGACAGCACTGTGTGTGTGTGTGAAATCTTATGGGACTTAACTGCTAAGGTCATCAGTCCCTAAGCTTACACACTACTTAACCCAAATTATCCTAAGGACAAACACACACACCCATGCCCGAGGGAGGACTCGAACCTCCTCCGGGACCAGCCGCACAGTCCATGACTGCAGCGCCTCAGACCGCTCAGCTAATCCCACGCGGCCGGACAGCACTCTCACTGATACTACGCGCACAGTTCGTGTGTCTGACTAGCAGTCATTTCCTCACCAGGTGACGCTACTATTGCTTGGACGGGTTTATATCGATAGTAGGCTGGTAGTCATAATGTTCTGGTTGATCAGTGTATAGAGGGTGGTCCATTGATAGTGACCGGGTCAAATATCTCACGAAATAAACATCAAACGAAAAAACTACAAAGAACGAAACTCGTCTACCTTGAAGGGGGAAACCAGATGGCGCTATGGTTGGCCCGCTAGATGGCGCTGCCATAGGTCTAACGGATATCAATTGCGTTTTTTTTAAAATAGGAACCGCCATTTTTTATTACATATTCGTGTAGTACGTAAAGAAATATTAATGTTTTAGTTGGACCACTTTTTTTGCTTTGTGATAGATGGCGCTGTAATAGTCACAAATGTGTAAGTACGTGGTATCACGTAACATTCCGCCAGTGCGTACGGTATTTGCTTCGTGATACATTACCCGTGTTAAAATGGACCGTTTACCAATTACGGGAAAGATCGATATTGTGTTGATGTATGGCTATTGTGATCAAAATGCCCAACGGGCGTGTGCTATGTATGGTGCTCGGTATCATGGACGACATCATCCAAGTGTCCGGACCGTTCGCCGGATAGTTACGTTATTTAAGGAAACAGGAAGTGTTTAGCCACATGAGAAAAGTCAACCACGACCTGCAATAAATGATGATGCCCAAGTAGGTGTTTTAACTGCTGTCGCGGCTAATCCGCACATCAGTAGCAGACAAATTGCGCGAGAATCTGGAATCTCAAAAATATCGGTGTTGAGAATGCTACATCAACATCGATTGTACCTGTACCATATTTCTAAGCACCAGGAATTACATGGCGACAACTTTGAACGTCGTGTACAGTTCTGCCACTGGGCACAAGAGAAATTACGGGACGATGACAGATTTTTTTGCACGCGTTCTATTTAGCGACGATTCGTCATTCACCAACAGCGGTAACGTAAACCGGCATAATATGCACTATTGGGCAACGGAAAATGCACGATGGCTGCTACAAGTGGAACATCAGCGACCTTGGTGGGTTAATGTATGGTGCAGCATTACGGGAGGAAGGATAATTGGCCCCATTTTATCGATGGCAATCTAAATGGTGCAATGTATGCTGATTTCCTACGTAATGTTCTACCGATGTTACTACAAGATGTTTCACTGCATGACAGAATGCCGATGTACTTCCAACAAGATGGATGTCCGGCACATAGCTCGCGTTCGGCTGAAGCCGTATTGAATAGCGTATTTCATGACAGGTGGATTGGTCGTCGAAGCACGATACCATGACCCGTACGTTCACCGGGTCTAAGTCCCCGGATTTCTTTCTGTGGGGAATGTTGAAGGATATTTCCTATCGTGATCCACCGACAACGCCTGACAACATGCGTCAGCGCACTGTCAATGCATATGCGAACATTACGGAAGGTGAACTAATCGCTGTTGAGAGGAATGTCGTTACACGTCTTGCCAAATGCATTGAGGTTAACGGACATCATGTTGAGCATTTATTGCATTAATGTGGTATTTAAAGGTAATCACGCTGCAACAGTATGCGTTCTCAGAAATGATAAGTTCACAAAGGTGCATGTATCACATTGGAACAACCGAAATAAAATGTTCAAACGTACCTACGTTCTGTATTTTAATTTAAAAAACCTACCTGTTACTAACTGTTCGTCTAAAATTGTGAGCCATATGTTTGTGACTATTACAGCGCCATCTATCACAAAGCGAAAAAAGTGGTCCAACTGAAACATTACTATTTCTTTACGTACTACATGAATATGTAATAAAAAATGGGGGTTCCTATTTAAAAAAACGCAGTTGATATCCGTTTGACCTATGGCAGCGCCATCTAGCGGGCCAACTATAGCGCCATCTGGTTTCCCCCTTCAAGGTAGACAAGTATCGTTCTTTTCTAGTTTTCTCGTTTGACGCTTATTTCGTGATATATTTGGCCTGGTCACGATCAACGGACCACCATGTAAATTTGTTATATATAACTGTCTAGTACTTCTCCTTTCGTCATACGAAAAATAAAATAATATAATCTTCCAAGAACCTTCAGTGGATACCGTCTGCAAACTGTGGTGCGAATAGTGTCAAAAGTGAAGTAATAATAAATTGAAACATCATGTCTGAAGCTGAATTTTTTTTCTTTTTTTTTTGCATGAACAGTGATAAACCTTTTTCCTTTCAACATTTTGTGAGGACTTTCATGGAGAAAAAGTTTCCTAAATGTTTGAAATTACACTCCTGGAAATGGAAAAAAGAACACATTGACACCGGTGTGTCAGACCCACCATACTTGCTCCGGACACTGCGAGAGGGCTGTACAAGCAATGATCACACGCACGGCACAGCGGACACACCAGGAACCGCGGTGTTGGCCTTCGAATGGCACTAGCTGCGCAGCATTTGTGCACCGCCGCCGTCAGTGTCAGCCAGTTTGCCGTGGCATACGGAGCTCCATCGCAGTCTTTAACACTGGTAGCATGCCGCGACAGCGTGGACGTGAACCGTATGTGCAGTTGACGGACTTTGAGCGAGGGCGTATAGTGGGCATGCAGGAGGCCGGGTGGACGTACCGCCGAATTGCTCAACACGTGGGGCGTGAGGTCTCCACAGTACATCGATGTTGTCGCCAGTGGTCGGCGAAAGGTGCACGTGCCCTTCGACCTGGGACCGGACCGCAGCGACGCACGGATGCACGCCAAGACCGTAGGATCCTACGCAGTGCCGTAGGGGACCGCACCGCCACTTCCCAGCAAATTAGGGACACTGTTGCTCCTGGGGTATCGGCGAGGACCATTCGCAACCGTCTCCATGAAGCTGGGCGACGGTCCCGCACACCGTTAGGCCGTCTTCCGCTCACGCCCCAACATCGTGCAGCCCGCCTCCAGTGGTGTCGCGACAGGCGTGAATGGAGGGACGAATGGAGACGTGTCGTCTTCAGCGATGAGAGTCGCTTCTGCCTTGGTGCCAATGATGGTCGTATGCGTGTTTGGCGCCGTGCAGGTGAGCGCCACAATCAGGACTGCATACGACCGAGGCACACAGGGCCAACACCCGGCATCATGGTGTGGGGAGCGATCTCCTACACTGGTCGTACACCACTGGTGATCGTCGAGGGGACACTGAATAGTGCACGGTACATCCAAACCGTCATCGAACCCATCGTTCTACCATTCCTAGACCGGCAAGGGAACTTGCTGTTCCAACAGGACAATGCACGTCCGCATGTATCCCGTGCCACCCAACGTTCTCTAGAAGGTGTAAGTCAACTACCCTGGCCAGCAAGATCTCCGGATCTGTCCCCCATTGAGCATGTTTGGGACTGGATGAAGCGTCGTCTCACGCGGTCTGCACGTCCAGCACGAACGCTGGTCCAACTGAGGCGCCAGGTGGAAATGGCATGCCAAGCCGTTCCACAGGACTACATCCAGCATCTCTACGATCGTCTCCATGGGAGAATAGCAGCCTGCATTGCTGCGAAAGGTGGATATACACTGTACTAGTGCCGACATTGTGCATGCTCTGTTGCCTGTGTCTATGTGCCTGTGGTTCTGTCAGTGTGATCATGTGATGTATCTGACCCCAGGAATGTGTCAATAAAGTTTCCCCTTCCTGGGACAATGAATTCACGGTGTTCTTATTTCAATTTCCAGGAGTGTATATGTAAAGTTCTTTGGAATTTGCGAAGTGCTCACATTCTCAAATTCTGGATGAATACAGTCCGGTATTTGCGGGCCGTCAGTTACGTTGCCCCAATACAAACACACAGTTTTTAACAGAAACAATCACCTTACAGCGTTAAGCTTTTGAAATAAGATTATACCTGTTAATGAGTAGGTTATGACTGCATTTTAAATTTTTAAATCCGGCCAATAAATATACGAAATACTGAAAACCAAATTTTTGTTGCTCCTGGAAGCCATTAGACAGGCAATCTGCAATGGTGGTGGATTCTAGGTTAGTTGCTTAGTAGTACAGATAAGGCAATATATTATTCTGGTTTTCCAGTCTTCTGGCAGACTTTCATTTTCCAATCAGTTGTTTTTTAGTTCATGCATTTCATGTATTACGGATTGAGCGCCAAATTTTATAAGTTCTGACACTGACCTGTCTTCTTCAGGTCATGGCTCTTATTCAGTCTGTATATCCCCGCCTCCACCTCATCTATTGTTGGCGTTTCTGCCTTTTCCCCTTTCCTCTTCCTGTTCTCTACATTATCCTCCTTTTCCTGTGAATCTCTTAATCGCTGGTATGAATTGGCTCGGAGCATGTATTCAAAATACTGTACCTGAAGTGGACTGACAAGGCAACCAGTCCACAGTGACGGGTAGCCGAAAGAAAGGCACGCGTTCACACACACTCCGACGGGCGTCAAGTACTGGAACAGGCTACGTGATTAATGCTATGAAGAAAAGTACGTAGCTGGATTAATACTTATCTTTAATCAATCATTGTGGTACATCGCTCTTGACTATACACAGGAGACTTTAATTACAATCACTGTAAGGCTAATGGCGCCTTGCTAGTTCGTAGCCATTAACTTAGCTGAAGGCTATTCTGTCTCTCGGCTAATGAGAGTGAAAGGCTTCGTACATCTAGTCGCTAGCTAGGTCGTCCGTCCAACTGGGACGAGTGCTTGTTCGTATCACGAGACCTGCCTTGTGGTGGCGCTAGGTCTGCGATCACACAGTGGCGACACGCAGGTCCGACATGTACTAAATGGACCGCGGACGATTTAATCTACCACCTAGCAAGTGTGGTGTCTGGCGGTGACACCACAGTACCTATCTCTGAAATATGTTTTTCGTCTCTAATTATCTCACCACTTCCAAAACGCCGCGCATAAAAACTAGAGTTCCCCATACCAGTACATCAGGATCTGTTGGTAGTAAAGAGGGAGGGTCAAGTGCTTTGGATACCTCTTGGGCTAGGAACCATTTGTACACCCAACAGAATGATCGTCTTAGTGTCACTATCCGACAGTATAGAGTCGAAGTATGAATATTACACACTTCTTCTTTCGTAGGCAAATTGAGCAAATCGGTTGGTTCTTCATACATTTGAAGTTATCTACGATGGCCTTGATGGGACTTATGGAGGCACCATTAATTCATGGGCGGTTCCTTGAAAAGCCCCACAGAAGGGATGTTTTACTACATTTACGCCGTCACCAAAACCCAACCAAGGATACCAAGACAGCTGTGCCGGGAAATGGCAGAATTTTTTACGTTCTATCCCTAAGATCACGATCCTGAATATCGTTTAAAATTTTCTTTATATATTTATCCATTTCCACGACGCAGAGGTTGTAAGTTACCCTACCTCTACACGTAAAATCCGGTATGAAGTGAAATCTAAATAATAAATAACCACAGAATATTGCTCAAATTTTAGCGGTGTATTGTCTGTCTAAAACAATCATCACCCCGTTTTCAAAAATCTTTACCCAATATCGAGAAACACCCCAAAAACTTTTTTTTAACCAAAATCCAGCCGCGGATTCTGAGACGGATATGCACAGAAAATAATTGTTAATTTTTACGATGTATTCCTAAGATCCCGATCTCTAAAAACCTTGAAATTTTTTTTTCATTTCTTTGTGCGTTTCCGAGATACAGAGGATTAATGTTACTCTACTTGTACACGTAAAATCCGGCTTGAGGCGAAAAAATAGATTACAAAGTGACGTAGCACGGAAAAGTATGCTGTAAAGTGTCTCTGTTATCATCTAGCTCTGAGCACTATGGGACTTAACATCTGAGGTCATCAGTCCTCTAGAACTTAGAACTACTTAAACCTCACTAACCTAAGGACATCACACACATCCATGCCCGAGGCAGGATTGGAACCTGCGACCGTAGCGGTCGCGCGGTTCCAGACTGAAGTGCCTAGAACTGCTCGGCCATTCTGGCCGGCTAGGAATCCAGGAACCCCATGTTTTAATACTGAAGGACATGTATTTTTTTTTTTTTTTTTTTTTTTTTTTTGCACGTAAGCCAGATCTAAGGGGTAAAATCAGTTTTGCGTTATTTCAATGTCACATAAGTAAACTGTGGTGTCACCGCCAGACACCACACTTGCTAGGTGGTAGCTTAAATCGGCCGCGGTCCATTTAGTACATGTCGGACCCGCGTGTCGCCACTGTGTGATCGCAGACCGAGCGCCACCACAAGGCAGGTCTCGAGATACGGACGAGCACTCGCCCCAGTTGTACGGACGACATTGCTAGCGACTACACGGACGAAGCATCACTCATTAGCCGAGCAGATAGTTAGCATGCATTGCTCATTAGCCGAGCAGTCAGCTAGAATAGCCTTCAGCTAAGTCCATGGCTACGACCTAGCAAGGCGCCATTTGTAACCTTGCATGTACCTCAAGATAGAGTCTCACTTGTATCACCCAGAATGCTGTATACCAAAGGACTATATAAAAAGTTAAGTGTTCTCGTAGCTACATACTTTTCTTTATCACATTAATAAGTATCCTGTTTCAGACCTCTATCTAGCCGACTTAAAATACGCGTGCCTTTCGGCTACTTCAGTGTGGCGTAGCTGTCTTGTTACGCCACAACATAAACTATCTAAATTTTACTGACCAACACATTTTTTTTCATATGAGTTACTTGGCCTGCTGCAGTAGCCAAAAAAGGGAACGAGCGGAAAAAATGCTTCTATTGGAGCACAAAAAATGTGAATAGGTTCCTGTTTATTTAAAAGGCTGTGACTGAAAAGTGGAGAACCAGCTGCCTCTTCTACCTTCCTCAGCACCTTCAAAAATTTTCCCATAAACTTTGGCATGCCAACATACTTGCGCTTTTTTCTTCTGAGAGAAAAAAAGACAGTGGCGGTGACAAAGAGACGGAAAAGTAATAAATACAGGACGGTAGTAGACAGTGGTTGTGTAATACAAAGAGCGAAGGAAACAATGACAGTGTAAGAGAAAGAGAGGGACACAGTGTCAGTGGAACATAGTTGGTAGTGTTGGGACAGTGCTAGGAAACGAGTGATGGAGACAGAGCTGTGGATGAGGGGGAATAAAGAGGAAGAGAAAGTAGAAGTGGGTGAGAGCTAGTGACAATGAGAGACAGAGTATATGCCAATGACGATGGGGAAGCGACGGATAATGACGGTGAACAGAGACAGCAGCAGTAGGAAGAAAAGAATGAGATATTAGCAGCTAGAGAGAGCAAGAGGGAGACAGTGATAGTGCGTGTAGTAGTAGGACAGAACGAAGGAGTCTGTGGCTGCCAAGAGACAATGACAGAGACACACAAACAGATAATGGGTTGGGGTTGGGTTGGGTTGTTTGGGGAAAGAGACCAAACTGCGAGGTCATCGGTCTCATCGGATTAGGGTAGGATGGGGAAAGAAGACGGCCGTGCCCTGTCAAAGGAACCATCCCGACATTGGCCTGGAGCGATTTAGGGAACTCACGGAAAACCTAAATCAGGATGGCCGGACGCGGGATTGAACCGTCGTCCCCCCGAATGCGAATCCAGTGTAAACAGATAATGACAATGAGTTGGACTGAATGAGTGTGTGAGAAAGGGCAACTGGGAGTGGTTGGGTATGAGTGACACAACGATGGGCTAGGGGGTGTGAGTCAGCTACAGTGAGAGGAGCTTGTGGGAGTTTGTCGTGAGCTACATATTAAAAAAAGCGCAAATATGTTCGCATGCCAACATTTTTGGGAAAATTTTTAAAGGTGCTGAGGAAGGTGGAATGAAGCGGCTGGTACCCCACTTAAGTCATAGTCTTTTCAATAAACAGGAAAATATTCGCATTTTTTTTCTCCTTCGATTGGAGCAGTTTTGCGCTGGTTTTTACACGCATTTTACGTTGCCCGAAAATGTAGAGGAAGAAGTGGGCGGAGAAGGACGTGCTTACCGGTTTCAGTTGCGCTGCCAGGAAGGATGAATAGACTGAATGGCGAAGCCGGGAGAGCCGTGGCCTGTTGGCAGGCTATGAAACGCCACGTGCGATAAAACCGCCGACCACGGCGGCGCCCGTGGCCACTTACAGCGGCAGATAACTTCCTATTGATCGGCACGGCCTTCGTTCGACGCACGACGCAGGCCGCACGCCGTTTTCCTCTTCGCACTCGGGAACACCTCCTCCCTCCCCCCCCCCCCCTCCGCCATGGCCACTCAAAACCAGCCGCCAGCATCCCTCCATCCCCCCCCCCTCCCCGCGCAACATACATTTACCGGGAAATTGCCGCCGTAAATTAACCGCCCGCTGAAACAAATGAGCAAATTGCTTTTGCCAGAGCGGCCACAAAAACATACACGATTCGCCTTTCAAAGGTAGCGTAATCACTTACCAAAAAGAGAAAAAAGTACATTGTTTATCGACACTGTCCACGCTCATATTCTACATTTAATTCGTGTACAAAAGAATAAGCGTAGCAATAAACGGGATAAAATTAACAATATCCAAAAATAAACCAGATAAAATTCGAAATATTCGCAGAGGTGTTTAGAATAAAATAAGCAGTACACTTTTAAAAGATTCCGTAGCGGTTTCCCTTGGCATACCGGTACAGTGGAACAAGTACACTGCCTGGCACAAGAAGTAAAGCACCCAGAAGGGGAGGAGGAAACGAAATGAAACTTGATGGGTTAAGAGGATATGTGATGCTATTTAATTGATTACAAAACTGACTCAAATTTACGAATAACATAGCAGTATGAACCCACTTATCAGTATGACACTGCACCCCCCTGTCCTCGATGCGTGTACTGATCTGGTTGGGGAGGGTGTGCAAATGGTTTAAATGGCTCTAAGCACTATGGGACTTAACATCCGAGGTCCTCAGTCCCCTAGACTCAGAACTACTTAAACCTAAATAACCTAACGACATCACACACATCCATGCCCGAGGCAGGATTGGAACCAGCGACCGTAGCAGCAGCGCGGTTCTGGACTGAAGCGCCCAAAACCGCTCGGCCACAGTGGTCGGCGGGAAGGGTGTCAAAGGGCCGTTGTTCCTCATTGAGTCAACCTGTTACACAGCTGTTTTAACTGGTTCTTTATATCCTGGTTACTGGCCCTGAGGCGCAGTTTACGTTCATTGAGGCACGTGCCAAGTGTGGACGAACATTGTCCTGTTGAAAACTGGCCCCACGATACTGCCCGATTAGAAGAAACACATACCGTTGTGCCATCACAGTTCCCTCAACCATTAATATTCGTTCCTAAAATCATAAACGGCGGCTACCTGCACCACGACATCAGGAGTAACGTCGCCATGTCTGTCTAAAACATTATAAGAAAGGGATATCCTCCGAGGTCGCCGCCATATTTGTCGGTGATGGTCATCCGGGATAGTACAGAAGCGCAGTTCATCGCTGAACACAATCCGGCGCCATTCGTTATCAGTCCATGCTTCCCAGTCGTGGCACCACTCCAGACGTGGCCGTTTGCATTGTTGTGCTAACGGTACCCTACGCATGGGTTGTTAATTCCCTATTCAGGCTGCAGATTGTTGCAGGTAGTCCATTACTTATTCTCGGATGGCAGGCGCTGATGTGAAGGAGTTATGATGTGCTTGGTGGAAAATACGGTGATCCTCCCTTGTGCTGGTCAGAGGTGGTCAACCTCAACCTTTGACGACGAGTATGCTGGGCCTCACGTTCCCATTTAGCCCAACATCGGGCCACTCTCACATTCGAATGGCCCAAAAATCTGGGTATTGCACGACTCGACCAGATGGCCAAATGGAGACCCACAATGAGGCTGCTACTTTGTTAGGTGCCGATCAGATTGTCTTACACGAGTACACGGCGTCTTGTGTTCATCACAGTGCGCTCACGGATGACTCTGCTAATGCATTTATACAGCGTACCGGGGAGTACGATTCTTCAACTCTGTACCAGAGTTCATCAATCGTAGTGGCTGAAACAACTTTCTCGGTAACCCAAAAACTAGATGTTTTCCATGAATAAGACATCTGGAGAACGTACTGACAGGGCAACAAGAAGGTGACGATGGTAGGGCAACATGTCGTGTTGTGTTACTTTACTGACAGATAATATCACCTAAGATAGAGCACAGCCATAGACCTCAGCACGTCAGCAATGCAATGGCTGTTGTCTAAATTACCAGCTATTCGAATTCAGAGGTGGTCGCGTAGTGCACTCACAGCACCAAATACTATCATGTCATGTCAGGGGATGGACCCATGGGATAACGACGAATGCAATCTGGCAACGTTCGTTCTCTTCGGAGGCTCCAACAAGGGATACGTCCATCGTGAAGATCGCACACCCGGAACTCTTCTGAAAAGACAACGTAGTGTCACTCGCGAGTCCAGTGTCGGCGCCCCTCTCTCTGCTGCCCCGTCAAAGGTCGCATCAGTAATAGTCATAGTTCAGACAAAGGTGCTCCAGACGTTGTCACGCTGACTGTTTGGGTACTTATCTTACTGTAAACAAGCTCGTTTCGTAACTCAGAGTACATGACGTGGCTATACAATACCGGAGGTAAGAGCGAACAATATGTCTGTCATCTTGGGAGCTATTCGCGCGAGGCCGTTGAAACACTGCACAGTATACGAGTACGGCCCTCCTGAACCGATCGATTCAATATTTGCATGACAGTCGCGGGATCCTGACGAATGCGAGCAGCAATACCGAAGAACGGTAGGCTACGATCCTGCTGCTATGAAATTCCGAGACGTGCTGGTTGACGTTTCTTCTTCTTACACAAGGCATAACACGATCTTCGCACAGAAGAACAATATTGAAATGCGATTTCTCAATGAGTAGCCCGTTGCTTAACCTTTCCTCTCTCAGGGTTTAACAAAAAGGTATGGCCAAACTTTCAGGACAACATTCCTCACAGGTGGAGCAATAAAATGTGTTGTATGAACATAGATCCGGAAATGCACCATTTCCATGTCAGAGTTCATTTTCTACTTCTATTCATAATCACATTAATCATGCAAAGCCGGCCGGAGTGGCCGTGCGGTTCTAGGCGCTACAGTCTGGAACCGAGCGACCGTTACGGTCGCAGGTTCGAATCCTGCCTCGAGCATGGATGTGTGTGATGTCCTTAGGTTACTCAGAAGTTAAGTCGCATAGTGCTCAGAGCCATTTGAACAATTTTTAATCATGCAAACACACAGAAACAGGACGCACGAGCATTATATGAAACTTTTTTTAAGTGAAATGTTCCGCACTCAACGTTCGACGCCCACAGAAATGAAGGAAGGAACCAAGGGAAGAAGGAGTAGAGTTTAAAGTCCCATGGACAGCGGGAGCGTTAGAGGCGGAGAACAAGTTCGGTTTAGGAAAGGATGGGGAATGAAATCGGCCCTGCTCTTTTCAAAGCAAGCATCCCAGCTTTTACCTGGCGCTATTTGAGGAAAATGCGGAAATCCTAAATCTGGATTGTTTCCAAACTCTGCGGACCTAAACCCACTAGATTTGTATTAGTGGGGCATTTGAAAGCTCTTGTGTAGGGAAGCCCGCATTGTGGAATGCTGTGACACAATTTGCATATCTCCTGAGACAAATGGTTCAAATGGCTCTGAGCACTATAGAACTTAACTTCTGAGGTCATCAGTCTCCTAGAACTTAGAACTACTTAAACCTAACTAACCTAAGGACATCACACACATCCATTCTCGAGGCAGGATTCAAACCTGCGACCGTAGCGGTCGCGCAGCTCCAGACTGTAGAATCTAGAACCGCTCGGCCACTCTGGCCGGCCTCCTGATACACATCAACGCATTAGAGATTCAACCCGACGGCGGGTCGATGCCTGAATCCTTTCTAACGGAGGGCATTTTGAACATTTCATTTAAGAAAATGTTTCGTGCTGTGCTGATACGTTCTTTTCGAGTGTCTTTCCCGTGGTTAATACGCTGAAAAGTCGTAGCAACTAAGCTCTAATATGAAACTACAACGTCTCCGGACTAATGTCCTTGTAAAATATTTCTTCCACTACGTTTCAGGAATGCTTACTGAAGGTTTGGCCACAGCTTCATATTACACCTCATATACAAACTATAGACGGCATTACCCCTGCCTTCTTTGTGGTACTGTGCTGAAATACCAACAATTTGCATATCCGGTCACGTCGTACACTTGATGCCCGTGTGATGTTTATTGCACGCCGTGTTCATGGCTTCTGAGTTTTAATGGCCAGCAGCGTAGATCCATAAGCGCGAGCAAATACGTACGATAAGAATTCTTCATGTTGTTGGAAGTGAGGTGAGCAGTCCTGTGTCGTGTGCGAACATGGGGTTGTCCTCGTCGACGTAGAGTAACTGCAGGTATTAGGCCGCACCAGGCTGAGGCATGGGTCACGCCAGGCAGCACAATGGGAGGACGCTGTTCATCGATTAGCCCGCCCACAGCCACCCACCCCCTGCATTCTTTCTATAGGTAAAGCTCTGCCGTCCCCAAGCTCTCATGTTCATGAACTTTCCGTGGATGTAGCTTCTTTCTCGCTTTATGACACACACTGACTTTCATCTCTCCCTTGTCCTGCATTTTCTTTTTTTTCTATTAAGCTAGGTTCATGGTGTGGGGTTTCTGTAGACATGTCCTAGTTCATGAATCACGGGCAACGTATGAGTGGCGAAGTAAGTGGTCCCGACAGTCGGGATACCAGTTACTTTGGAAGAAGGCTGGGCATCTGGGACATATTCTGAGTCGTGGTCACCTTTGTGCTCATACGGCAAAGACTACCAAATCCACCGGTTAGTCCCTCAACCGTTAGGGGTAAAACCCAATGAGACTCGGGGCAAGTAAGGCTAGCAATCTGCTTCCCTAGTACTTTAAATATGATGCTGACAACAATCAGAGCAAAATGCCTCGGACCTTTGGAGGTGACGGAGTCCCACCTCTAACTGACAAACCAGGGACTCCTAAG
Source organism: Schistocerca serialis cubense (assembly GCF_023864345.2). Lineage (NCBI taxonomy): Eukaryota > Metazoa > Arthropoda > Insecta > Orthoptera > Acrididae > Schistocerca > Schistocerca serialis. Next base: position 696,551,534 of record NC_064640.1, on the reverse strand, counting down.
ATACGACTTGGCAAACAAATGGTAATGAGATGGGGAGCTATTAATATCAATGGGGGCTATTCTGGGAAGAAGGTAGAGCTGGGAGAGGCTGCAAGTAAGATGGGGCTGGATGTTTTAGCTGTTAGTGGTTCAAATGGCTCTGAGCACTATGGGACTCAACTGCTGTGGTCATAAGTCCCCTAGAGCTTAGAACTACTTAAACCTAACTAACCTAAGGACAACACACAACACCCAGCCATCACGAGGCAGAGAAAATCCCTGACCCCGCCGGGAATCGAACCCGGGAACCCGGGCGTGGAAAGCGAGAACGCTACCGCACGACCACGATTTAGCTGTTAGTGACATTCGAGTAAGGGGTGAGAAAGAAGAGGAAGTGGGAGAATACAAGGTCTACCTGTCAGGAGTCAAAGCAGGAATAGCACATTGGGGTGTAGGGCTTTACATCAGGAAAGAAATGGAACCCAGTGTAGTTGCAAAAATGGTTCAAATGGCTCTGAGCACTATGCGACTTAACTTCTGAGGTCATCAGTCGCCTAGAACTTAGAACTAATTAAACCTAACTAACCTAAGGACATCACACACATCCATGCCCGAGGCAGGATTCGAACCTGTGACCGTAGCGGTCGCTCGGCTCCAGACTGTAGCGCCTAGAACCGCACGGCCACTCCGGCCGGCGCGTAGTTATAATAAGGTATGTAAACGAACGACTGATGTGGATAGATTTGACAGTGACTAGCAAGAAAATTAGGATTGTGTCAGTATATTCGCATTGTGAAGGGACAGATCAAGATAAGATGGATAGTTTTTATGAGGCACTCAGTGATGTAGTTGTTAGAGTAAAGGACAAGGACAGTGTTCTGCTCATGGGTGACTTTAATGCCAGGATTGGAAATCGAACAGAAGGGTATGAAAAGGTTATGGGTAAATTTGGAGAGGATATGGAGGCCAACAGGAACGGGAAACAACTCTTGGATTTCTGTGCCAGTATGGGCTTAGTAATCACAAACTCCTTTTTTAAACATAAGAAAATTCACCGGTATACTTGGGAAGGCAGGGGAACCAGATCTGTCATTGACTATATAATAACAGATCAGGAATTCAGGAAGGCTGTGAGGGACACACGTGTATTCAGGGGATTCTTTGATGACACTGATCATTATCTAATCTGCAGTGAAATTGGGATTGTGAGGCCGAAAGTGCAGGAGGTCAGGTCCATATGTAGGAGGATAAGAGTGGAGAAACTTCAGGATAAGGAAATCAGGCACAAGCACATAACAGCGATCTCAGAAAGGTACCTTTTAGTTGAATGTAGTCAATTACAGTCATTGGAAAAGGAATGGACAAGGTACAGGGACACAGTACTAGAAGTGGCTAAAGAATGTCTTGGAACAGCAGTGTGTAAAAGTAGGATGAAGCAAACAGCTTGGTGGAATAACACAGTCAAGGCAGCCTGTGAAAGGAAAAAGAAGGCGTATCAAAAATGGCTACATACTAGAACTCAGGTAGACAGAGAAAGTTATGTTGAAGAACAAAGCCAAACAGATAATTGCAGCATCCAAGAAGAAATATTGGGAAGACTTTGGAAACAGGTTGGAGACTATGGGTCAAGCTGCTGGAAAACCATTCTGGAGTGTACTTAGCAGTCTTCGAAAGGGAGGTAAGAAGGAAATGACAAGTATTTTGGACAGGTCAGGAAAACTGCCGGTGAATCCTGTGGATGCCTTGGGCAGATGGAGGGAATATTTTGAAGAGTTACTCAATGTAGGTGAAAATACGATCAGTAATGTTTCAGATTTCGAGGTAGAATGGGATAGGAATGATGATGGAAATAGGATCACATTTAAGGAAGTGGAGAAAATGGTCAATAGATTGCAGAGCAATAAAGCAGCTGGGGTGGATGAAATTAAGTCGGAACTCATCAAATACAGTGGAATGTCAGGTCTTAAATGTATATTAGCTTACGGCAAATAATGGAGAAGTGTTATGAGTGGAACAGGGAATTGTATACATGCTTTATAGATCTAGAAAAGGCATATGACAGGGTTCCTAGGAGGAAGTTATTGTCTGTTTTACGAGATTATGGAATAGGAGGCAAACTTTTGCAAGCAATTAAAGGCCTTTACATGGATAGTCAGGCAGCAGTTAGAGTTGACGGTAAATTGAGTTTATGGTTCAGAGTAGTTTCAGGGGTAAGACAAGGCTGCAACCTGTCTCCACTGTTGTTCATATTATTTATGGATCATATGTTGAAAACAATAGACTGGCTGGGTGAGATTAAGATATGTGAACACAAAATAAGCAGTCTTGCATATGCGGATGACTTAGTTGTGATGGCAGATTCGATTGAAAGTTTGCAAAGTAATATTTCAGAGCTAGATCAGAAATGTAAGGACTATGGTATGAAGATTAGCATCTCCAAGACGAAAGTAATGTCAGTGGGAAAGAAATATAAACGGATTGAGTGCCAAATAGGAGGAACAAAGTTAGAACAGGTTGACGGTTTCAAGTACTTAGGATGCATATTCTCACAGGATGGTAACATAGTGAAAGAACTGGAAGCGAGGTGTAGCAAAGCTAATGCAGTGAGCTCTCAGCTACGATCTACTCTCTTCTGCAAGAAGGAAGTCAGTACCAAGACTAAGTTATCTGTGCACCGTTCAATCTTTCGACCAACTTTGTTGCATGGGAGCGAAAGCTGGGTGGATTCAGGTTACCTTATCAACAAGATTGAGGTTACGGATATGAAAGTAGCTAGGATGATTGCAGGTACTAGTAGATGGGAACAATGGCAGGAGGGTGTCCACAATGAGGAAATCAAAGAAAAACTGGGAATGAACTCTATAGATGTAGCAGTCAGGGCGAACAACCATACATGGTGGGGTCATGTTACACGCATGGGAGAAGTAAGGTTACCCGAGAGACTCATGGGTTCAGCAGTAGAGGGTAGGAGGAATCGGGGCAAACCAAGGAGAAGGTACCTGGATTCGGTTAAGAATGATTTTGAAGTAATAGGTTTAACATCAGAAGAGGCACCAATGTTAGCACTGAATAGGGGATCATGGAGGAATTTTATAAGGGGGCTATGCTCCAGACTGAACGCTGAAAGGCATAATCAGTCTTAAATGATGATGATGATGATTAAGCTATACAAGATGACAGGAATACCGCTGACTGTGACCCATTGCTAGATCTCAAGCACCTGCGTGCCTTCGCACTTGACAAGCCACAGAACGATACACAGGGGCTGGACAAAAATATGGAAACACCGAATAATGCGTGCTTGAACATACACTACTGGCCATTAAAACAGCTACACCACGAAGATGACGTGCTACGGACGCGAAATTTAACCGACAGGAAGAAGATGCTGTGATACGCAAATACACTCTCATTCTGGAAACACCCCCCAGGCTGTGGCTAAGCCATGTCTCCGCAGTATCCTTTCTTTCAGGAGTGCTAGTTCTGCAAGGTTGGCAGGAGAGCTTCTGTAAAGTTTGGAAGGTAGGAGACGAGATACTGGCAGAAATAAAGCTGTGAGGACCGGGCGTGTGTCGTGCTTCGGTAGCTCAGATGGTAGAGCACTTGCCCGCGATAGGCAAAGGTCCCGAGTTCGAGTCTCGGTCGGGCACACAGTTTTAATCTGCCAGGAAGTTTCATATCAGCGCTCACTCCGCTGCAGAGTGAAATTCTCATTCTGAAGCCATCACTTGCTTTAATCGTAAATATATGTCTGAGTGATCCTAAATGTTACTATTTTTACATAATGAAAAGCATTATCTTCTCAATAATCTTCAAATCACAATCTACACCCTTAATTTTGATATATGAATTAATGAATTTACTCATGGCACTTTTGTTTCCTACGCCTGTGGCATTTTCAGAACTCGTACTAATAATCAAATAAATTAATTTAATACGATTGAACCTTAAATTGCTGGTGCACCCATGCACCAAAACGATGAAACAAAAACAGTGAATAACTGAGGGAGTATGAGTGAGAACTGTGGCGTACTTAAGTTTACAAAATAATGACAAGTTTTATTAATCCTTTTGCTGACCGAGCGGTTCTAGGCGCTTCAGTGCGGAACCGCGCTGCTGCTACGGTCGCAGGTTCGAATCGTGCCTCGGGCATGGATGTGTGTGATGTCCTTAGGTTAGTTACGTTTAAGTAGTTCCAAGTCTAGGGGACTGATGACCTCAGATGTTAAGTCCCATAGTGCTTAGAGTCATTTGAACCATTTTGAATCCTTTTGTAGCTACAACGAGCTGATAAATCTTACACAAAAATGACAAACACAAATCAAAAAAGGGATAGTGTTTAACTGCCGAAGCATATATTGGGGTGGAAGCTATACAAATTTTCTCCTGAATTAATCCCTTTTACAACGCTGTCTGACTCTGTTTACATGAATCCACTGTGAGGCCCAACTCTACTCAAATGATATCAACTACGCCCTAGTATACCGCAAACTATGGTTCACCTCAGAACAGGGAGCTGTGAATATTATTTAACAAACCTACACCGGTGCAGCAGTATTTTACGCTTTCACTTTAATTTCATGCGGCAGCAGAAAAAAGCGCTCTCTGGGCGAGGAGCGGTGTGCTGCGTCCATGAAAATTTGCAAACTATGCGGTCTGGTGATCTGATTACCAGCTGCAGGAAACTTCCCTATCAGAGCCCTGAAATCACAGTAGATCCCAATGTGAAGTGCACCCGTTCGCTGGTGAGGCCAAACCAATTTGACTCACAGACACGACGGTACATGTTGGAATTGTCAAACGTCAGACAGCCGATTCAACACAAATACGTTCACTCTTGGGATACACAATATGTCCAAGATGGTATGCAGTTCCATTGTCAGTACAGTTGGAAACTGCCACTAGCTCTTAATCCACCACAAGATACAGACCACAAGTCTCACACACTAGGGAAAGACCTGAGTTCCACAACAGGGGAGGACCAGAAGGAAAAGAGGGCAAAGAAACGCAACCGCTTTCCACCAAGCCTCGGTATGAGAGCCGAACTAGCAAAAACGAAACCGCCCCCACATTTCACAAACCAATCGAACTATGCTGAACTCACTGAATCTCCCCTCTCGACTGTTCTATTGGCCTGGTAGCCAAAGCAGACACACCAGGGTTTCCACGCTGTGGGAGCAAGCCTCCACTTCGCATATACTGAGAGGAGCAAATCAGCGACTCCAAATTTCTCTTGACTGAAAAAGGAAGATTTTAGACTTTGAAGGCGTCGTTCTCACGGAAAGCATGGCCATGTTTTGGCAAAAAAATATCTACCTAGCCAGGACTACAGTCCCTCATTTACAGAGAGATTTAATCTTTATCAGTGGACCACTTCCAATTTCTGAAAGAAGGCTGTTAAGCTTCCCAGACAGTCATGCCCATGAAATATATGTTTCTGCCACTCGCTAAAAGAACCTGGCGACTTCCCAGCGTCATTAGGGGTTACAGTCTTGCCTCCATTAAACACATATGCGAGCCGCTCTGTCTGTATCTCCCCAGCTTCTGCGATGACAATGCACGGAGTTTTATGACCTTCCCACAATTTACACAATAGCTCAGTTTACAGCTGTTTCTCTGAAATGGCTTCCTCCAGCCACTTTCCATCAACTGGCCACCTTCACGATGAACTGCCACCTGGTCCAAGTAAAATGTTTTGTGAACCAGCTCCCGTCTGTCTGACCCTAAGTGGAAGAAGGAAAGGGCTTCAGCCAGAAGTCCCTCTGGAGGAACGATCCGCTGAGCACTGCTTTCCAGAATCACTCAGACAGCCAAGTCGCTGCCGTAAGAATTTATGGCTCCCAATTCGTTTCTCTCCCTGTTCTGCATCACCTCCACTACGGCCCCTCAGGTACAAGTTTTCCACAGGTTACACATGCAGTTATAAGAATATTCTGCCCACAATTTCCCCATGTAAATAGAGTCATAAGCCACATGTACCAAAAGAACTTGGGACCACCGAGATCAAGACCTAAAAATGGCAAATGGCTCTGAGCACTATGGGACTTAACTTCTGAGGTCATCAGTCCCCTAGAACTTAGAACTACTTAAAACTAACTAACCTAAGGACATCACACACATCCATGCCCGAGGCAGGATTCGAACCTGCGGCCGTAGCGGTCGCGCGGTTCCAGACTGTAGCGCCTAGAACCGCCGGCCACTCCGGCCGGCCTCACGACCTACAATGTGAACGTTAATATGACGGAAAATGTTATTAAAGTGAATGAGTGGCATGCCACCTCTCCAAGCTTAACAGTGGCCTTACACACGGATCAGTGATAGCCCCTCTTTTTTCCTTATATAACAGACGTGCCTAGAACAACATCAAGGAAATTTAAATTTGCCGACTATTGGGTCTTGCTACAAACCACAAAGACCTGGGCGTTAATGAGCCTGTCTTAAGATCAACAAATTATTAACAAATACACTGTCCAGTTACGTAAATGTGACCACCTGTCAAAAACCTAAATAACCACCTTTTGCAGCGCCAGACGTTTAGGAAGAGAGTCATCGAGGTTCTGTAAGGTACCAACAGGGATGTGAATCCATGCTGACTGCAATGCAGTGGCCAGCTTCGCCAGGTTTCTCGGTTGAGGATCCATGATGTAAGCAGCCTGGCGGAGTTTGTCCCACAGATTCTCGTTTGGGTTTAAGTCCGGGGAGTTTGGTGGTCAGGTGAGTACGATAAACTCATCCCGGTTCTCTTAGAGCCACAAGCTGTATGTCACATTGCATTGTCCTGCTGGTAGATGCCACCATGTCGAGGAAAAAGCAACTGCATGTAGGGGTGGACGTGGTCCCCAAGGATGTTGATCTATTGTGTCTTTCAGAATGACGAGATCAACCAGGGAACGCCACAGAAACATTCCCCAGACCATAACACTCCCTCTTGGTTGCAGGGTATTTGCTCACAGATTTTCACGCCGTACACGCCAACGGCCATCTGTCCGACAGAGCATGTAACGTGATTCATCTGAAAAGGCCACCTGTCACCACTCAGCGCAAATCCAGTTGCACTATTGGCGTGCAGATTCCAGCCGTCGTCGGCCAGCGCTGCCAAAACAGAGGTCACCAGCTTCCACTTTTACATCAAGGTTGCAAACAAGGAAACAAATGTATATTTTCAAGAGAAACAGCTGAGCCATAACAAATGTCAGCATTATCTAGGGGTCAATCTTGACAGGACGCTCAGCTTTAAAGAGCACTGGCTGAAATCTGCCGCTAAGATGAAGTCAAGAAACAGCATGATGCAGAAACTTTGTAGCACGATATGGGGATCATCAGCTACAGTACTAAGAACGTTTTCTCTTGGACTGGTGTAATGTATGACAGAATACAGCGCTGCAGCCTGGGAAAAAATGAAATATGCTTATGGTATTTGAGGCTGGGATCCCCCTTCTGCGGAATTCGGCTGCCGGGTGCAAATCTTTCTAGTTGACACCACTGCGGCGACTTGCGCGTCGATTATGATGAAATGATGGTAAGGGCAGCACACACAATCAGTCCCGAGCGAAGAAAATCCCCGAGCTGGCCGAAAATCGAACTTGGGCAGCGACATCGAGAGGCAGCAACGCTAACCGAAAGACCACGAGCTGCTGACGCAATCTGTGTCAACAGCCCATACACCAGACTCGTCGATACGCAGCTCAACCAGACTATGAGCAACATCATAGGAACAATCAGAAACACTCCAGTTTTCTGACTGCGTATTCTCAGCCATACAGTTCTCCCATTTTTGCGGCAAGAATCTGCTTTCAAGAGTGAGTTTACAAAAATAGCTGGAGACCCTTACCTTCCTGTATAGGAGAACACTCCTGCACTCAATAACAACAGATTTCGGTCCCGTCATCCACCTCTACGAGTTGCAAAATTTTTTGCGGACAACGGAGCTACAACAACAAACCGATGGACAGAATATGGTGGAACGTTACGCGAGAACAGGTGAAGATGCTCTACATCTCAACCAGGCCATCACGTTTTGAAGAGCATCGCAAGATCAGGGCTGCACAAAACACAGTTAGGACAAACAGCGGAAGAAGTGCTGACTGAGTGTACAAATGGGGATTAACAATATTACTCAGCTGTGATTGTGGTACAGGACGTCAAACAGATCAGAGTGTCATACATACATGCCCAAAACGATCCTTTCCTGTCGATCCGGAGGAGTTGCTGTAGGCAACAAAGACATCAGTTATGTATATTCAGCAGTTAGATATATGTCTGTGATCTTTTGTGCTTTTTAAACACCGAAGATGTAATTAACTAATAATTATGAATTTGTTCTCGTGTTTGTTAAACATATCTATATACTGTATATTGTTAAAGAAAAATGTTTTCATGTCTGATGTGGTGCTAGCCATTCGCTAAATAAATAAATCGCTAAAAAGCCCAACAAAAGTCGGACAGACCGGGCTTGTATGTATCTGGCCGGACACTACCTCAAAAAGCCGGGCAGGTCCGGCTAAAGCTGGACGCCTGACAACCCTAATCACAGAGGACCTCGTGGTAGGCGCCATGTTGGCACAAGTCTGACTATAAGGCGTCATGCACTTGTAAGAGTAGTGAGACTCTTAGAAAATCGAGTATGACGTTCACTATTCGCGAGACGTAAATGACGTGATTCACGCGATCAGGAGACAACCGCTATCCGCCTTCTGCACAACACAGGAAGATACTGCAGCCTACCGGCTAGGCAATACCGCACCTTGCTCCACTGTTGCTCATGATCGCTAGTTTTCTCTTTCCCACTGATCTCAGCCTTGCAGTGGCTTCCTTGATATCGTTTTGTAACTTTTATTTTTAACTGATGCTATCACATGTGGTACCTGAAACTGAATATTAGTGCACTCTTCCCTCTCGACTTCAGTGCCTGATATTCGTTTACCTGTTTGTAGGGCGGCCGTGGTGGCCGAGCGGTTCTAGGCACTTCAGTCCGGAACCGCGCGACTGCTGCGGTCGCAGGTTCGAATCCTGCCTCGGGCATGGATGTGTGTGATGTCCTTAGGTTAGTTAGGTTTAAGCAGTTCTAAGTTCTAGGGGACTGATGACCTCAGATGTTAAGTCCCATAGTGCTCAGAGCCATTTGAACTATTTGAACCTGTTTGTATCTAAGTCTTGAATGCAGAATACGTTTCACTTAATGAGTCAAATTTAGGCTTCTCCCATTGTTACGATTTCGTGTTCACTTACATCCCCATGATATGCTTTGAGTAATCGATGTTCGAATCGACTCCTAGATTCAGAGCAGCAAAGCCCCAGCTGTATAGACCGCAGCCTGCCTGTCAGGCGCGCGGCGTTGTGCCGCTACCGATGCGCCACATCGTAGAAACGCTCGTTATCGTATCCTGCCTGTCACAAAGAGTGCGGCGCCGACGCAGTGGCAACTGGCCTGCCTCACCGGCCGCCTTTGAGTTGTGACAGAACACAAATTCGCTGCAGACATGAACGGGTGTGCGCACCTGTTGGCGCATTTGACCGCTGTGTGTACACAGCAGCTCTGTCTTAACGCGCTACACATGCAAGCTGCTAATGAGATTTCGGCCGCTTGCACAGTGTGACAGCTGACGCTGCGGTCACAATGGCTCCGATATCGGCAGATACCGCCGACGACCGACATGGGTCGGAGACGGCCGATCTTTTCAAATCAATACGCCACTACGTGCGCGGTCACACTATAGCCGATCTTATAGCCCGAACGTACAGACTTCGAACGACTGTCGGTGAAATTCAAATCAGCTGGTTTTCTTCGGTCAAATCGACCGACGTTCTCACACACGAAATATGGAGCGTGAGAAACTGGTAAATTCAGTCCAAAAAAGAGTGACTTAGTGGCGTCCTGAGGATGAAAATATCAATAGTTCGAAATCTATGGATTGAAATCGCTGGTTTATTCGAAACTTCAAATAGGCAAAATCTTTGTCCGAAAGAACAGATACCATCTTCATATATATATGGCTCACCGACCATTTGACCATCATGTTCTGTGCGGATGCACAAAAAGTGTCCGAACTATTACGGGGACTGGCAGTAAAGCCGCGAGTAATGAGTATAACGAGCAGGGGCACTATGAATATAGTGCGGGACAATACGTTGCGAGTGTGGGTCTCACGGGAGGCGTGCCAAGGTAAGTCCCTGCAGTCGCACTATCCTCTGTGTCCTCGGTAGCTCAGATTGATGCCGGCACGGTATCTCAGCGTTTTCGGTCAGAGGGTTAGTTACCCTCTGTAACCAAAAAAACTGAGTGAACGGATCAACGGAGAATCTAAATGGGTGTCATCGGACGTCCGCCCCGAACAAATTCAACGAACAATATAGAACAAAATGAGATCAAGAAAAAAAGATGGATAGCGCGTCTGGCATGTCAGCAGGAGATCCCGGATTCGAGTCCCGCTCGGGGCACACATTTTCAACTCTCCGCGTTGACTTATACCAACGCCTGTATGCTGTTAGCTATGGGTATTCATTTCATTGTAAAATCTTTATTGGAAATTTTTGGGATAGATTATAACCTCAAAAAAATAAATGGCTCTGAGCACTATGGGACTTAACATCTTATGTCATCAGTCCCCTAGAACTTAGAACTACTTAAACCTGACTAACCTAAGGACATCACACGCATCCATGCTCGAGGCAGGATTCGAACCTGCGACTGCAGCGGTCGCGCGGTTCCACTCTGTAGCGCCTAAAACCGCTCGGCCACCCCGGCCGGCGTACAGTATGTATTTCCACATTTAAGTGCTTTAGGTTTTCAAAGTATCTTGCGCTACACTATACGCTTGTATTTCACTCGTTTGCTAAATGACAGTCATTGAAGGTCAACTGAAGTACGTCTGCACAACTTTAAATAAACACAGAAACACAGTGTTATCAAGATCATCACGAATTATCTCGAGTATGAGACAGAACGTTTCTCCCGTCACCTCACATATTCGTAAATCTTGTCTGGTTATTCGAATAACTGAGGACAGAGTGTATAGTACTCGCCAAGTTCTTTATGAGACAGGAAAAGCTCGTTCACAAGTATTAGGCGTCTCTTTAATAGCAGAAACCGCTATGCAACATTCGTATCGAAGCACAGAGCCGTCGTGGTATCCACCCCTCCCTAAGGGGTTAAAAACTAACCTATTACGTACATAGAATACATTCTAATCCAACCTAACCTAACCTCCTTGACCCTGCCAAAAACTCACGAAGGAGATCGGACGAACCATGACCAAACTATCGGGCGACTTCTGGCGACGGTGTCTGACGACCGTTGTCGGTGCCATTGTAAACACAGCCTGAGGCCAACCACTAGTGCCTTTGTTGCGTTCCTTGTTGCTGTATGTGCCGACCATCCGATGCGGCGTGATCCACTCCGTCAAGCGGCGTTCTGTCACGTGAAGTGTTTAGGCTAAGTACAAATTGAGACGCGTATAGCGCGTGTGGCGGCGCGACGCAGCGCAGCGCGCATTTTTGTAACTTCACTCGTTCAAATGGGACCTCGCAAATTGCGACACGACGCGAATGGGACGCGACACGCGCCTGCGCCAGGTCGCGCGGCGATGTCGTTGTGGCACAGTTTCTCACGCCGCGCGTCGCGCGTGCCTCGCTAGAACCGTGGAAAATTGGAGGTGTGGTGCGGTAAAGTAGCACGGCCATATGCTCACACCAGGACGGCACATATGAGCAGTGGTAGTATTGCCCATACGATAAATTTTACCTTACTGTAACTAAATTTTATTGCCTTTGGGTAGTGTTTCGTTTTTCGCCATTTAAACGCTCCAGTTTTCTTCGTTAGTACGTCATACTTTTCTGTTATTTATATCTGTATAGTTTAGTTTTATTTTTCTTCTGTCAAGAAAAATGCATACTCAGTAACTGGTGAGCCATTGGCCGCTAAAATTGTATCATATGCCTCCGCGATGTTTTCAGATCGCAAGTAGGGACAGAGGGTAGTGAATAAGAAAGCAGGGAATACTATAAAATCATGTGATTAAGAATCTACGCAGGAAAGTAAAACAAGGTTATCTTCTCGGTGCCCAGTATGCTGCAAACCGAGCGAGGTGGCGCAGTGGTTAGCACACTGGACTCGCATTCGGGAGGACGACGGTTCAATCCCGTCTCCGGCCATCCTGATTTAGGTTTTCCGTGATTTCCCTAAATCGCTTCAGGCAAATGCCGGGTTGGTTCCTTTGAAAGGGCACGGCCGATTTCCTTCCCCATCCTTCCCTCACCCGAGCTTGCGCTCCGTCTCTAATGACCTCGTTGTCGACGGGACGTTAAACACTAACCTCCTCCTCCTCCTCCTCCCAGTATGCTGGCGTATCTGTCCTATCTGTTACAAAAATTTAGAAAGAATCTCCACAGGTGTAATTCCTTTGTGCTCCTGGTAAAAAGCGTCCAAGATGAGAAGTACAGAAGTCTCACTGTGATTACTTGTATATGGATGTAATAATGTAATACGACACACTGTACTACATGCATGTGAACATCACATTTCCACTGAAAGCTAGAAACAGCCGAAAAGCAGTCACAAATAAAAATGTTTTAATTGGTTCGCCGTGATGGGCAAAAGCATTTCAATTGTTGCATGCACATTATCAGCATTAATAAACTAATTACACAACAGGCTACACAAATGAAGAAAATGGTCGGTATTATTACGAAAGTAGGAATATCTTAATAGAGTGTCATGATTAGATATATTTAATTTGTTGAAATGTACTGCTAACAAAGGCAGATCCACATTCATGACAATGGTTTTTGAACTCCAGCTCATAAGGCACACATAGCGACCTTGTGCATTCCTGTCTCGCGTTATCCTCCGCTGCTTACAATACACTGACCATTGTGTTGTGCGATAGATCAATTGTTTATTTTTCTCATAACAACTATTTTATTCGCGATCACACATTGTCAGTTTGGCAGTTTGTCAGTAACCAATATCTGGCATGTGCCTATCATTCCGCCTGAAGGAACACTCGTCATTATTTTAATACTGCTCACATCAAGAGAAGGAATAAAATCCTTTGGTAAGTTTCCATTCCAGTTGCTCAGTGTTAAAAATATGATGGGTTACGGGGATTCCACCAAAATTCCAACAGAATTGGCAGTCTGTTTTTGTGTGAGTTGTTAACCTTTTCTCATTCGAAGAAGCATCACCGTTTGTGAGTAACGGCCACATTTCTCTTGGTAACTGATTTAATAGTACTTCGTTTGTCACAGTATAATTTGCCAAACTCATCTCACAGCAGGTATTGAGACAGAATTCCGGAACGGAGTGCCTCATTAAACAAATAATTGGCAATCACAGAGCTCAATAGCTTACGAAAGACCTCATAGTGTCGGTTTGCAGTAACATAAGAAGGTATTTCATGTTTATTTTCATACTAGGAAGCTCTTGATTCGCTAGCTGTCGATAACTCTTAAAAATTGCAGTCACTGGAGTGAAATAAATAAGAAGGGAAGTATAAGTACTGATATATAACCATATATAAGAAAGTTCCATGTGTTTAACAACTGGCAAAACACTCTCCTCCTTGTGTGCTATCATTCGCCAAACTTTCGTTTTGATGTCTCGAGCGGTTCAGGAGATATGAGAGATGTTGCGAGTATTTCATTCTCGCGGGCGTGCGATCGGAAGTGAGTGCGCTACATGAGGTCCATTTTCTCGAGATCGGAGGTAGATAGAGACCTCTTCCCAAGCCTAAACAAAAATTCAACATGTTAGCTAAATTTCATACGCAGCAACATATGGTGTAATACGCACCAAACGCGAAATCATAGCGACCCTTAATTTTCGTTTCAAACTTTTTGAGTTGTGCCTGTGTCTTACTAAAATGTGAACATCACAATAAGAATGGTCATTAGCGAGATGATGGGCACTTCGCCACGAATCTGACATATAACACTACAAATAAGGCAAAAATCTTATATTTTCAGTGAAGAGTTTCTGTAAAATCGTTTGAGAAAGATAACAGGTTGCGCGCGCTTCGGTTCTGTCAGCGCAGAGCGTCGCCAGTCGGCGCGTGCGAAGTGTGGTGTACGGGTCGCAATATGCGCTGCACCCGCGCGACTCGTGCGGCACGTGCGTGTCGCGCTGTAGTGTCGTGTCACGTCACACGTGCTATACGCGTCTCAATTTGCGCCTAGCCTTAAGTAGGGTTGAGTCCGATCCTTCCAAGGCCGCACGTTACGTCACCACCTTCTTTGGGTTTCAATAGCAACAAGAAGTGGATCACAGGCGTGGTGTTTCACTACAACTAGACTCATCCTTGGAGAGCAGGGTACAAACACCCGATCTGGCTACCTGATTTGGGCTTTCCGTTGCCTTCCGGCGAACGCATTCTTTTCCAATCCTGGACCACAAGGATGAGACTGCTTGCCAAGTCGGTAATTACCTACACGACGACGTGAAGCCCGACTCTAACCTCCCTGCCTTCTATTCAGGGCTGGCGCAAGGAAAGAAAACTGGGATTGAACTCTTGCTCTTTGTTTTTGTGCTTCTGTTACAATTCGCAAACGTTCAAAATCGACACTTATTTTTTTGACCTAATCAGGTAAAGGATCTGAGGCCCTCTCTCACACAGCATTAGGGTTTTCTACATACAAAACTTCATTACATCGTATACACGATGTAGTAATAATAATATTATAAGTTACAATAAATATTGAAGGAATAGAAATGAAAGGCAACTTGAAACCAGATTTATGTGATGGCTTGAGTATCAGTACTAACTGGAACCTACAACTAGTAATGTTATTATAGCCCTTACTGTTATTACTGCTAATAATAATATAAGTAATAAGTAGTGGCAATTTAAAGTACAAATGTATTCATGAAGTAAAAGAATTATTATGGCATAGCTTGTTGTAAGAGAGAAATATCAGAGAAGAGAGCATCATGCAAAACTGACAGCATTCTCCGTAAAAACTGCCGTAGAATTAAAATATGATTTTTTACCATCCTTTTGTTTACGTCTCTTAATTCGTCGTTATGTTGCAACTACCATTCAAAGCACTAGTTTCAATGTATTCTACCCTTAATTAGAGTGAAACGACCTTCAGTTCCTAATCCAATACTGTAATAATCAGAGTTTAGGCCTTTTGTACGCCTTATCTGAAGATGAGCTTGAAACGTTTCGTAACTAATAACGGTTATTTAATAAATATTCCAGTCTGGTCCTTTTAACCCCCCCCCCCCCCCCAAAAAAAAATATTCCGTTAAGTAACTTGTTACAGCTAATTTGCAAATATCATTAAGGTATTATATGCTAAAGCTGTTAAGGAAAATCATAAGGGTTTATGTTAAGTATTTATGAGTGTTAATAATTGTCAGCACTATGGCTGTGGTGAGGCGTGCTGATAGCTGGCCCCACCCAGCACGCCGAGTGCTGTTTTCATTCAGTTAGTCAGGGCTAGGGGTCCGCGAGGGCAGGCTCACGGGCAGTCATCGAGGCCAGGGAGGACACCTGAGAACCCAGCGCAGGTATAAAGATGCCCCCTCCTCCGGACCCATTTGACGGTCGCTCCTACGGCAGCATCCATTGAGCCAGGTGCTGCGGCTCTTTTCCTCACAGCCTAGCCGACAAGGCGCCTTCACCCAGTGCTCTTCGCAGTTCTTCCTCTTTCAGCGAAGTGCAACGGGAAGGGTTCACACAACGTTCAGTTTTTCACGTCTCTGAAACAACCCAATGACAATTTTCACACTATAACCGCTGCCTGTGTGTTTCAACGATGCCACTACAATTAGGCCTTCAAATCTGCTGACAATTACTCAACCATTGCAAGAATAACATTAAAATTTCCGCAAACGCTGTCGAGTGAGAATAAATTATTTTATTTTATTCTATTAGTTCGGTTTCGGTATTAGTGACACTGTCAGGTCATATGGTTTATGTCATTCTTACGTTAGGAGAGCGTCAAAAATAAAACCATTAAACTGTTTCTGCAAAGTTCAGATGGTTCAGTCAGTTGAAAGTGTGAAGTGAATAAATTTTGGGTTGTTTCGTACCTGTATTTCATTTAGCTATATTTAAATTTTCTTTCGAATCTTCGTCCTTAGGTTTCTTTTATCAAGCACTCTGTGGAAAGCTATTCATGTCTTGAGATTTGGTACGATGTCCAATTCGAGATGCTAATTTGCATTAATTAAGTTGATTTATTATAAACAGTGTACTTTTACGCAGAATTTACAATTAATAAAAATACGGGGCTTGGTGTGCTAGTTGCAGAAATGTAGTACTTCATAACTGCTTTAATTTCGAAATAATTCTGGACCGCAGCTACATTGATTGAAATGACTCTTTATTTACTAACTGAACCTGATGTGTTTGAACCAAAATAATTCACACCGATGTTGAAAAGAACTGAGTAATATGCCCATCAAATTTCTGAGAAGTGAAAAATCTCGTCTAAGATCACTACATCTCAACGATAAAGGCTAGGTTTCTTCCAAGGAACGCTAGGAGGACCCAATGCATAAAAATCAACACTTTCGATCAGAGAAGTAAGATTTAGCAAAGATTTCACTCAGAAGTAGGTGTTTCTGAACCAACTGGGAGACAGCTAACAAAAGAGCTCCACTAACAAAACCGGTGCAACGTCAATGCTGGACCTGAGAATGTTGTGTGGTGTCGTGGCAAAGCCACTTCTTCTCAGATATGTTTGAAGCGAGACAGACATGCTCATCCAACTCCAGTAGCAGATACTAAAAGAGAAATGTTGAGCATCACTGAGAAATTTACTGTTAAAATTATGAGAGAGCTACGTATCAAGAACACTCACTTGAATCATTGTTCTTTGCCGTATGTATCTTGACCACAACGAGAGAATCAGTGAAATTGTACCTCGTTCCTCCTGTCCACCATTAGCGAATTGAGTGGGAAAGGAAAGACATGTAAGTGGTATCAGACGTACTCCCCTTATTAGTTAAGAAAATACATATCCTGGGTGAGTCTTTGGTCATCGTGAACATTCTGTGAATAAATCCATCTAGTGAAGGTTATTTGTCGGTGAAGGATCTTGTTGGGGATCGGTGCTCGTGATGAAGGTGTCCATAAAAATGAGGTATCTATTAATATGGAAGGTGGAAAGACGGTATCTGGATATATATGAAAGAAAAACCTTTGATGTTTAGATGAACTGAGTTCCCGGATCTGCACATTTATAATACTTGAATAAATATTAAATAAATAACTTGGCCATATTTATCTGTTGCACAACGGATAGCAGTAGAACGAACATGGAAAATTGCGATAAAATGCGTAAGCATATGCTCTGGTAAAAATATCACGTTTATTCAAGAACACCTGAACAAACTAATAAGCTAAACAACTAGTGGATGGGTGATGGTTCCTGTTCTTCGTAACACTGTCGGCTGAGTTACAAAATTACATTTACAACTGTGTATTGGAGAACCCAGCGCGATTTATCATTAATTATTAATTATGGAAGGTTCAGAGGAATCTTTCAATGGCGACATTCACGCACGTATTCACATATAATAGATATCCAGGACACATATAAAAATAAAGAAAAAACTTCACCAGTATGCACGTGGTTGGCAAACACTCGTTCCCTTGGCTTGAGTGCACGAAGCAAGTGAACAGGAATTCGTCGATAAGAATAAACCGTTAATAGTTGCACCATAGAAGAAATTCTGATATTAATTTCGAAGTATTACCCCGAGAGTCAGTAAGTGTGACATGTAACGAGTCTCACAATCCGCGAACACGTGGTCGTCACAAACAAAACTTCTGCATAAAATAAGTGGTAAAATTCAAAATAGCTAAGCAAAATGGACAGGATACATCACCGTGAGACACGATCTGCGAACTTAAGGCTCTCGGATCTGTACTTAATAAGTGCTGAGACAACAAAGGCATCTGGAAACTAAATAGCGAACTGAAATCCAAATTAGCGAAGTTCCAGAAATCTGCTCAATTATACTATACTCGTGAGACCACCAACGAACTAAATCAAACTGGACTGAGAAGACACATTACAAGTCCACATGTTTGAACAGAGGTACAGCAGAACAATGGCTTGCATGCGTGGCCAAGTGCAACTGGTTATAAAGTTCCAAAATTAACTAGAAAAATTTCATATACCGCTCAACGAGCGATGAGAGTAATACGTTAATTTTGATCAGTGTTGAAATCTACAAAAATAAGATAATGAATTACGAGGGTGAGTCAAATGAAAACCTTAAATATTTTTTTAAATATTTTTCACTGTGTAAAAAAATGGTTGAAATGGCTCTGAGCACTGTGGGACTTAACATCTGAGGTCATCAGTCCCCTAGAACTTAGAACTACTTAAACCTAACTAACCTAAGGACATCACACACATCCATGCCGAGGCAGGATTCGAACCTGCGACCGTAGCAGTCGCGCGGTTCCGGACTGAAGCGCGTAGAACCGCTGAACCACCGCGGCCGGCTTCATTGTGCAAAATGGTACAAAGCTGTACCACTTTTCAACATAATCTCCCCCACGCTCAATGCAAGTCCTCCAGCGCTTACAAAGTGCATAAATTCCTTTAGAAAAAATTCTTTTGGTAGTCCGGGCAACCACTCATGCACCACGTGGCGTACCTCTTCATCAGAACGGAACTTCTTTTCCCCCACTGCGTCCTTGAGTGGTCCAAACATATGGAAATCACTTGGGGCAAGGTTTGGTGAGCATGGTGGATGAGGAATACACTCAGAATGCAAGTCTGTGATTATTGCAACTTTTGTATGGGCAGTGTGGGGCCTTGCATTGTCATGTTGCAAAAGGAGACCTGCTGACAGTAATCCACGTCGCTTTGATTTGATTGCAGGCCGCAGATGATTTTTAGGAGATCTGTGTATGATGCACTGGGTGATAGTGGTCCCCCTAGGCATGTAATGCTCCAAAATGACGCCTTCTTCGTTCCAAAAGAGAGTCAACATAACCTTCCCTGCTGATTTTTCTGTTCGAAACTTCTTTGGTTTTGGTGATGAAAAATGGCGCCATTCCTTGCTCGCTCTCTTCGTTTCCGGTTGGTGGAAGTGAGGCCAGGTTTCGTCCCGGTAACGATACTTGCAAAGAAGCCATCACCTTCTCGTTCAAAGCGCCGAAGAAATTCTTCACAAGCATCAACACGTCGTTCTCTCATTTCAGGAGTCAGCTGCCGTGGCACCCATCATGCAGGCACTTTGTGAAACTTGAGCACATCATGAACAATGTGGTGTGCTGACACATGACTAATCTGTAAACATGCTGCAATGTCATTCAGTGTCACTCGGCGGTTTTCCTTCACTATGGCTTCAACTGCTGCAATGTTCTGTGGAGTCACAACTCGTTGTGCCTGACCTGGACGAGGAGCACCTTCCACTGAAGTCACACCATTTGCGAACTTCCTACTCCGTTCGTAGACTTGCTACTGTGACAAACATGCATCGCCATACTGAACCTTCATTCGTCGATGAATTTCAGTAGGTTTCACACCTTCACTACGCAAAAACCGAATAACAGAACGGTGTTCTTCCCTGGTGCAAGTCGCAAGTGGGGCGGCCATTTTTATACTGATACTGCGACAATATGTGTGCATCTGCACTATGCTGCATAGAGTAAATATCTCGGGAGCGAGCATTCACATGCGCAGAACAGATTTTGTGTTGTCAACATACATTACCGGCCTGGTCACGTGTTCTCGGGACGTCATGTGTTTGTCCGTATAGCGCCCTGTATATTTAGATAGTCACTAGATCCCTAGCACAGACGGATTCTTTTCATACGTGTCGTGGATTATTTATATATGTTGCGCAGACATTTTAACAGTATCCATTTGATACCGGAATAAACTAGCTACGTAACTTTTAAGGGCAAGTGATATTGCATTCTGCTTCTTTGCGATAGGTGTCACAGTTCAGATGGACTCGATTTTCGGTAGTTTTCGGTATGATACGGCAGTTTATAGTATTACAGAGCCTGACGTACATTTTTGCAGTGATAGTCTTGCAAACCGACTTGACAGTACGCTAGTACTTTTGTAAGTGTCCGAAAAACATTGAGTTTGCCACACATTAGCGATTATATCCCCGCTAATTCGTCCTTTTTTTCTGGTATTTCTGTCATTTATTTTCTCGTTTTTGCGACCCAAAGCACAATTTTTCTTACTTGAGACACTTTGAAGTATTTATTTAACGCATTTTACGTACTTTCTCCCAGTTTATTAAATAAATAGTAGACTGAGTAATCTATGTACATAATCGACAAGTCACTGATAAATGCATGGAGGATAGTATTTGCTGAAACAACTAACCATTCCCTTTCCTGTTCCACTAGCAAATTTACGAGAGGAAGCAATTGTTTGCAAGCTCTTGTACGAGAAGTAGTATCTATTATATAGTTATAAAATCGTAGAAAAATAGGTCTACAGAATCAAGCCTTAATTATAATGCGTCTTGAAATTTTTAACGTATACCGTGTCTCTTACTAATATGATAACTATAATTAAGAGCTACATGGTATGCACCCATGAAAAGTTACTATCCCTCCTTCCACATATTTTTCTTTGCTTCCGTAGCAACAACAGTAATTCACCATCACTATTACACTATCAACAAACGGTGAAATACAACAAAAACTCTTGATATTATAAACTTCAAACGCTGCGGAAAGCACACACCCACAGCGAAGTCCCGAAAACTCGTGACAATCCTGGTTTAATGTTGACAACATGCGCAGAACGCAATGCTCACTCCAGAGATATTTACTCTGTGCTATGCTGCCACCTACACGTCACTCTGCACGCTATTTGTAGCACGCTTACCAACTTACAGGATAACGGCGAGAAATTTCGATTTGTTATTACAAATGTAAGGTTTTCATTTGACTCACCCTCGTAACTATGAATAGGCACACTCACACTTAGTCGGTGCCGCCCGTCTCACGTCTTACGGAATCCTGGCGCGAGCGAACTCTTTTGGGCCCAACGTGTCCCGTTCCTCCAGAAGTGCCCAGAGAGCTCCCTACTGTGTGGTGCCAACCTGTACAAGAGCTTCGTCCAAGGCGAACAGAAACCTCTTTTCTACCTGGTACGTGCTTTATAGGGTTGGCTATTCTGCCACAGTAGCAGACTAATTTTACTCCCACAGATCTAGATACTGAAAATTATCTTGTGCACTCTCATTCACGCTTTTCATTCATCAGGTGAGAGGAGAAGAGGATGTTTATACTGACATATCGCACATAGATGTATTGAATATGCGTGCGGGGCTTCGATAATTACCAAAAATATTAGTAAAATGTGAAGTGAAATAAAGATAATACACCTTGTGTCAACTATAGACACACTCAGCTGCTAAGTCTTTTTTATTCAGTTTACAGTTTGCGCCCAGTATAGAGGTGTCAGAGGTGAGTTGTTGTGGTCTTCAGTCCTAAGACTCGTTTGATGCAGTTCACCATGCTACTCTATCCTGTGCAAGCAGCTTCATCTCTCAGTACGTACTGCAGCCTACATCCTTCTGAATCTGCTTAGTGTATTCATCTCCTGGTCTCAGAGGTGAGTACATTAAGTTAAATGTTAAGAAAAATGATGAAGAGGCTCTTCTAGAGACCCCTGACTAGATCGGTTTATATATTACTTAATGCATAACAGCGTTCGCTACTCCTGTTATCAGCTCTCTAATGCAACTTAAAGGAGAATAAAAATTAGAGATTTTTCTTATACATTATAAGGCCACAAACGATGAAAAAGTAATATTATAAACGTGCACCTGTGTCCATTTAAATTACGTTCTACAATTTAACTTAGAATGTTTGTAACTTTAAAGACTTTCTGTCAGTTTGTAAGTACGACCTGGGAAAGAAAATGAAGACAACTTCCCCCATTTTAGCACCACCTCTCAGCTAGCAATTGTATCCGTTTTTGGGAGCCGAGTTGGTAGCTGACGCCACCTTTAACCATAGATCTTATTCATATTGACACTGGACGTTGATTCACAAGTTCTAAAGTTCTGGTGGGAGAAATTCTTAATTTTTTAACATTTTAATTTTACATATTTTGTGTGCTTATCATTCTGATGTTCCTTTAATCTTAACTGCAGATCTGATGGTGGTAGCCGAAACGTCATTATGTTAGGGGCGATCAAAAAGTTTCGTTCGAAGGCCGCACAGTCCATAATCGGTATGCCAATGAGGCAAAATCGTCCTGAGCATTCTACATATCTACATCTACATATATACTCCGCTAGTCACCAAGCGGTGTGTGGTGGAGGACTCAATTCGCGCCAAAGTCATATTCCCCCCCCCCCCCCCCCACTCCTCTGTTCCACTCGCGGATCGCGTGAGGGAAAAACGACTGTCTGAACGCCTCCGTACGAGCTCTTACTCCCCTTATCTTTGAATGATGATTATTACGCGATTTCAAAGTTGGTGGTAATGATATATGCTCTACATCCTTGGCGAAGATTGGATTTCGTAATTTAGTGAGCAGCTCCTTCCGTTTAGCGCGTCGTCTATCTGCAAGTGTGTCCCACTTCAAACTTTATGAGATCTGTAACGCTCTCGCGATGGCTAAATGTACCAGTCACGAATCTCGCCGCTCTTCTTTGGACCTTCTCAATCTCTTGAATCAGACCCAACTGGTAAGGGCCCCATACAGACGAACAATACTCTAAAACTGGACGAACTAACGTATTGTAAGCTATTTCTTTTGCTGAAGGACTGCATCGCTTCAGGATTCTACCAATAAACCGCAATCTAGAGTTCGCCTTACCCATTACTTGTGTAATCTGATAATTCCATTTGAGATCATTTCGAATAGTCACACCCAGATACTTGACTGATGTTACCGCTTCCAACGACTGATCATTTATTTCATACTCATACATGAATGGGGATTTTCGCCTTGTTATACGCAGTAGGTTGCACTTACTGATATTGAGAGATGACTGCCAGTCATTACACCCCGCATTTATTTTCTGCAAATCCTCATTGATTTGTTCACAATTTTCGTGTAATACTACTTTCCTGTAGACTGCAGCATCATCAGAAAACAGGCTAAGGCCGCTGTCAATACCGTCAACCAGATCGTTCATGTAAATCGTAAAAAGCAGAGGACCTATTACGCTGCTCTGGGGCACACCTGAAGTTCCTCTTGTTTCTGTTGAAGTTACCCCGTTCAGGACGACATACTGCTCCTTGTCTGTTAAAAAACTTTCTATCCAACCGCATATGTCATCGGATACACCGTAAGCGCGCACTTTTTGTAGCAAGCGACAGTGCGGAACTGAGTCGAACGCCTTTCGAAAGTCGAGAAACATGGCATCAACCTGGGAGCCGGTATCTGGAGCCTGTTGTATATCATGCACAAAGAGGGCCAGCTGTGCCTCGCATTGAGACAATCATCCCACCAACGCACCAGGTTGAAGACACCCGTTTGGTAAAACAGCTGCGTGAAGATGTCCGTAGCTGCCTGCTGCACGTCCTCGTCTGACAAGGCCTTTTTTAAGGGTCCAAAGGGGTGGTGATCGCGTAGGGAGAGACCCGATTTATGGGGCGGGTGATGGAGTGTCTCCCTCTTCAGTTGGCGTTACTTCTGCGTAACTCCCAGATCGACTGTCCTCTTGTGTCGAATCGCGACCAGACCGGAACTTGGCGCACCATCCCACAATAGTGGTTTTCTGCAGACATGCTGCCCTATACACATTCTTCACTCTCCGATGAATATCTGGCGGTGTTTGTCCTTCGGCAGCCAAGAAAAGAATAACAGCACGATCGTCCTGTTTGGACGCATCTGGTAATTACACGACATAGTTCACGTTTTCGCATTTAACGCACGTACGTCGGAATGACACGAGTGCCACTCTGCATGTCGGTGCTTAAATACCCATATCGGAGGCGTGCAGAGTTGCAACGCCCTCAAACGGGAACTTTTTGATAGCCCCTTATACAAGGGTTGCCCAGAAAGTAATGCAATGCATTTTTTTCTTTACGAACTCTTTACTGAACATAATGAGAATTACACACGAAAGAATGGTGTTTTATCCACACAGCCTGTTTTTCCAAGTAATCTCCATCTCGTTCTATGGCCTTCCTCCAGCGCGAAACGAGGGCGTGTATACCCTGTCGGTACCAATCCTTGTCTTGGTGGCGGAGCCAGTGCTTCGATGTGTGAATCACCTTCTCATCGTCCTCAAAATGTTTTCCACGAATGGTATCCTTTAAAGGCTCAAACACGTGGAAGTCCGAGGGGGCTACGTCAGGTGTGTCAGGTGAGACAGAGGCCGATGATTCCCCCGACCGTTGCAAATCGTGGAGCTCCGCCTGAGACTCCCAAGAAGGCCCAAGCTTTATGACAAATAAGAAACCTTACCCTAAAACGGCTGAAGGCCTTTGTTTGAAAAAAAAACTGCAACCAATTTTCCGGAGCCGAAGCCCCAAAGCCTTTCACCTTAAATAGTATTTAAGCCCAAGTGATGTAATACTTGGTAAGTAATAATCCAAAATTTTAAAGCGGCTGAAGGTCCATCATTTTAAGAACAATACAACTACGATAAATTTTCAACAGGCAGAAGGCCCTAGCTTTGTTTTCAGACAATGTATGACTTGCCCAATTTAGAAAAACTTAGTTTTAAAACGGCTGAAGACCTTTGATTTTAAAAACACAATTACAAGCACACAAATTCCAACCATCGGCTATGAGCCATTAAAAATACTCAATTAAGTGCCAACAAGAAAGGCAGGATAGGCAACGGCGCTCAGAAGTTTCCAGGGGCGCGGTCTGCCCTTGAAATCTTAACGTTCGCTTAGGTGAGACAAGAAGTCGGCCCAACTATACTCGATCCGCCGGCAACACAACCAAGAGACAGTCAGGGACCCACCGACAAGACAACTTGCTAACCGCCGACCAGTATGTGAGAATTCCAAAGCCAAAACGTTACAGACATAGCCGCCCACAACAAAATATACATTAAACTGTCAAAAACTACGCACCATGTTGGACAGCGACAACATGTGAGGAAAGGACACTGCCTGAATTTACGTCAGCGACCAGGGCCGGTAACCGGAACACTAACGGCCACAAGTCAGAAAATTCCGCTGGTGCACTCGAATTTCAAACCGACAAATATAGTTAATTCCACCACAAGACGGCTAAATCTTCACCAACTCGAACACTCGCTCTTGCTCCCAGGAATACCGCCAACAGCGAACCACCAACCAAGGGGACAACGTGAACAGACCTGTCTTCGGTAATTAAATTACCACCCAACTTTCATGTCCTGGGTCGGTGAGCCACGAACCTCATAGCACTCGGATCAGACCCCACACGCTCTGACACTGCATATACACTCCTGGAAATTGAAATAAGAACACCGTGAATTCATTGTCCCAGGAAGGGGAAACTTTATTGACACATTCCTGGGGTCAGATACATCACATGATCACACTGACAGAACCACAGGCACATAGACACAGGCAACAGAGCATGCACAATGTCGGCACTAGTACAGTGTATATCCACCTTTCGCAGCAATGCAGGCTGCTATTCTCCCATGGAGACGATCGTAGAGATGCTGGATGTAGTCCTGTGGAACGGCTTGCCATGCCATTTCCACCTGGCGCCTCAGTTGGACCAGCATTCGTGTTGGACGTGCAGACCGCGTGAGACGACGCTTCATCCAGTCCCAAACATGCTCAATGGGGGACAGATCCGGAGATCTTGCTGGCCAGGGTAGTTGACTTACACCTTCTAGAGCACGTTGGGTGGCACGGGATACATGCGGACGTGCATTGTCCTGTTGGAACAGCAAGTTCCCTTGCCGGTCTAGGAATGGTAGAACGATGGGTTCGATGACGGTTTGGATGTACCGTGCACTATTCAGTGTCCCCTCGACGATCACCAGTGGTGTACGGCCAGTGTAGGAGATCGCTCCCCACACCATGATGCCGGGTGTTGGCCCTGTGTGCCTCGGTCGTATACAATCCTGATTGTGGCGCTCACCTGCACGGCGCCAAACACGCATACGACCATCATTGGCACCAAGGCAGAAGCGACTCTCATCGCTGAAGACGACACGTCTCCATTCGTCCCTCCATTCACGCCTGTCGCGACACCACTGGAGGCGGGCTGCACGATGTTGGGGCGTGAGCGGAAGACGGCCTAACGGTGTGCGGGAACGTAGCCCAGCTTCATGGAGACGGTTGCGAATGGTCCTCGCCGATACCCCAGGAGCAACAGTGTCCCTAATTTGCTGGGAAGTGGCGGTGCGGTCCCCTACGGCACTGCGTAGGATCCTACGGTCTTGGCGTGCATCCGTGCGTCGCTGCGGTCCGGTCCCAGGTCGACGGGCACGTGCACCTTCCGCCGACCACTGGCGACAACATCGATGTACTGTGGAGACCTCACGCCCCACCTGTTGAGCAATTCGGCGGTACGTCCACCCGGCTTCCCGCATGCCCACTATACGCCCTCGCTCAAAGTCCGTCAACTGCACATACGGTTCACGTCCACGCTGTCGCGGCATGCTACCAGTGTTAAAGACTGCAATGGAGCTCCGTATGCCACGGTAAACTGGCTGACACTGACGGCGGCGGTGCACAAATGCTGCGCAGCTAGCGCCATTCGACGGCCAACACCGCGGTTCCTGGTGTGTCCGCTGTGCCGTGCGTGTGATCATTGCTTGTACAGCCCTCTCGCAGTGTCCGGAGCAAGTATGGTGGGTCTGACACACCGGTGTCAATGTGTTCTTTTTTCCATTTCCAGGAGTGGAAGACTGCCAGCGGGACCGGCCGACTGCGCCGCGCGGAGACTTGCTTGCTGATCCGCTAAAACTGAACGACTCACTGCCAGTACGCCGACAACATTTACAACAAGTTGTCAGTGGAAATGACACCAACTACACACAGTTTGACCAACACTTGCAAGAAGACTTGAACGACACTCAGCAGTCGCTGTGCAATCAAGAAGACGAATAGGAAGTCGATACACACACACAGCCAACCCATAAGCGATCGGCGAGCCAATTCACGTCATCCAGTAGGACGACCGACCGACGATCTACGAAGACCGACCCTGGCTCAAGTGATACGTGGCGGAAACGGTCGGGCGAGCCATGGGCATCGAGGCCTCACTGCTGCTCCATCCCGACTGAACTAGTGCCGCGTTCCAACTCCACGACTGGTAGATCCGAACTGCCCTTCTGGCACGTTCCAACTCACACCAAGACAGACGACAACAGGGCAGTAATACACTACTGGCCATTAAAATTGCTACACCAAGAAGAAATGCAGATGATAAACGGGTATTCATTGGACAAATATATTATACTAGAACTGACATGTCATTACATTTTCACGCAATTTAGGTGCATAGATCCTGAGAAACCAGTACCCAGAACGACCACCTCTGGCCGTAATAACGGCCTTGATACGCCTGGGCATTGAGTCAAACAGAGCTTGGATGGCGTGTACAGGTACAGCTGCCCATGCAGCTTCAGCACGATACCACAGTTCATCAAGAGTAGTGACCGGCGTATTGTGACGAGCCAGTTGCTCTGCCACCAGTGACCACACGTTTTCAATTGGTGAGAGATCTGGAGAGTGTGCTGGCCAGGGCAGCAGTCGAACATTTTCTGTATCCAGAAAAGCCCGTACAGGACCTGCGGCATGCGGTCGTGCATTATCCTGCTGAAATGTAGGGTTTCGCAGGGACTGAATGAAGGGCAAAAAAAATGGTTCAAATGGCTCTAAGCACTATGGGACTTAACATCTGAGGTCATCAATCCCCTAGACTTAGAACTAGTTAAATCTAACTAACCTAAAGACATCACACACATTCATGCCCGAGGCAGGATTCGAACCTGCGACCGCAGCAGCACCGCGTTTCCGGACTGAAGCAATGAAGGGTAGAGCCATGGGTTGTAACACATCTGAAATGTAACGTCCACTGTTCGAAGTGCCGTCAATGCGAACAAGAGGTGACCGAGACATGTAGCCAGTGGCACTCCATACCATCACGCCGAGTGATACGCCAGTATGGCGATGACGAATACACGTTTCCAATGTGCGTTCACCGCGATGTCGCCAAAGACGGATGCGACCTTCATAATGCTGTAAACAGAACCTGGGTCCATCCGAAAAAATTACGGTTTCGCCATTCGTGCACCCAGGTTCGTCGTTGAGTGCATCATCGCAGGCGCTCCTGTCTGTGATGCAGCGCCAAGGGTAACCGTAGCCATGGTCTCCGAACGGATAGTCCGTGCTGCTGCAAACGTCGCCGAACTGTTCGTGCAGATGGTTGTTGTCTTGCAAACGTCCCCATCTGTTGACTCAGGGATCGAGATGTGGCTGCACGATCCGTTACAGCCATGCGGATAAGATGCCTGTCATCTCGACTGCTAGTGACACGAGGCCGTTGGGATCCAGCACGGCGTTCCGTATTACCCTCCTGAACCCACCGATTCCATATTTTGCTAACAGTCATTGGATCTCGACCAACGCGAGCAGCAATGTCGCGATACGATAAACCGCAATCGCGATAGGCTACAATCCGACCTTTATCGAAGTCGGAAACGTGGTGGTACACATTTCTCCTCGTTACACGAGGCATCACAAAAAAGTTTCACCAGGCAACGCCGGTCAACTGCTGTTTGTGTATGAGAAATCGGTTGGAAACTTTTTTCATGTCAGCACGTTGTAGGTGTCGCCACCGGTGCCAATCTTGTGTGAATGCTCTGAAAAGCTAATCATTTGCATATCACAGCATCTTCTCCCTGTCGGTTAAATTTCGCGTCTGTAGCACGTCATCTTCGTGATGTAGCAATTTTAATGGCCGGTAGTGTAGCAGTGCAGCAAAGATAATACGTGAGGGCTACATCGATAGGCGCTGTTGCTGCCGCTGACGGGCAGACAAAGCAGCAACTCAGTGACAACAGAAATTGAAACTAACATAACGAGGTGGCAACTCGAAAAAAAAACACGATGTAAAATAAGAGATGGTACGAGAGCGAGCCACGCACGGCTCACCGTCGAACCGCCTTCTGAAGACCTCACCCTCCGTGCCCAGCGACTAACTGTATTTCTGTCGACAGCAGATCATCCATAGACCTTGCACAAGCGTTTGTGAATATTCCTCACTGTTTCTTTCTCTGCACTGAGATGTTCAATGACGACACATCGCTTGTAACGTACATCACCTATAGACGCCATTTTGAAACTGTCCCGCAGCCACGCTGTCTGTCGGAAGTGAACGTGAAGTGAACGTGGCGCACTCACTCAGGAGTCTTCAAATAATACATACGCAACTTTTCGCATTCGTAGCATTGTTTTCGGCTGAGAAAATAAAATATGGTGCATTACCTTCTGGGCAACCCTTGTAAATAAAGAAGAAAGGAAGTGTTATAGGCCCTCTATTGTCCCTGATCTGTATTAACGACATAGGAGACAATCTGAGTAGCCGTCTTAGATTGTTTGCAGAGGATGCTGTCATTTACGGTCTTGTAAAGTCATCAGATGATCAAAACGACTTGCAAAATGATTTAGATAAGATATCGGTATGGGGCGAAAAGTGGCAGTTGACCCTGAATAAAGAAAAGTGCGAAGTTATTCACATGAGTACTAAAAGAAATCAGCTAAATTTCGATTACGCGATAAGTCACACAAATCTGAGGGCTGTAAATTCAACAAAATACTTAGGAATTACAATTAAAAATAACCTACCTTGGAACGATCACATAGATAATATTGTGGGTAGAGCAAACCAAAGACTGCAGTTCATTGGCAGAACACTTAGAAGGTGCAACAGGTCTACCAAAGAGACTGCTTACACTACGCTTGTCCGCCCTATTCTGGAGTACTGCTGTGCGGTGTGGGATCCGCATCAGTTGGGACTGACCGATGACATCGAAAAAGTACAAAGAAGGGCAGCTCGTTTTGTATTATCGCGAAACAGGGGAGATAATGTCACAGACATGATAGATGAATTGGAGAGGCAATCACTAAAACAAAGGCGTTTTCCGTTACGACGGGATCTTCTCATGAAATTTCAATCACCAGTTTTCTCCTCCGATTGCAAAAACATTCTATTGGCACCCACCTACATAGGGAGAAATGATCATCACGATAAAATAAGAGAAATCAGGGCTCGCACGGAAAAATTTAAGTGCTCGTTTTTCCCGCGTGCCGTTCGAGAGTGGAACGATAGAGAGGCAGCATGAAGGTGGTTCATTGAACCCTCTGCCAGGCACTTTATTGTGAATAGCAGAGTAATCACGCAGTCGTAGACGTAGAAGTAAAGCTGTGCACAAGGCTTTATTCATAAAAAAGTACTCTCTGCCAACTACTGTTATGTGGCTTGTGAAGTGTAGATGTGGACGCAAATGCCTGTGTTGTAACTTGTATCGGATAATACCAAGTTCAAGCCTGTTACTACAATAGGCAGCCAACATGTCCATCCTGTTTTTCTTATGAAGACAACTCGAGAGCTGCCGTCGGCTGCCACCTGAAAGTCAGTGGTGTGAAACGTGGTATACGTGGCTAGGCAGCATGAAATACGACATGGGGCCACGTACGTGCGTCCAGGAGACGCGAGTGGCCGAACAGAGGGGTGCTTAATGGCCCGAGACGCGCACAAGTCTCCTCTCCTCGACGCGCCGCAGGGACTAGGGGCGTTTAACGCCGCTGTCCTAGCTTCTACACTACATTCAAACAGGTTTCTTCGCTTTTCAAAATTGCTCACCAGACTGTTGCGTTTCTGACGCTTGGCCATTTTCTCCCTTCACGTGGGTACAGATATCGATAAAGTCAGTACGTGTAGAGCGAAGCTTAAGGGCCCCACACGCGAGCGACGGGTCGCAGCGATCCCTTGCACGGGCGACCGATCGTTTCGTAGATCGCTCGTGTGTGAGTAAATCGTAGCGATCGGTCACTAATCGCACATCGGAAGGAAACCGCAGGCAATCTGAAGGATCGCATGGGATTCGTGGTTGCAATATGGTTGCCTGGCTGGTCGACAGCGATGTGTGGCAGTATGGTTGCGGCTCTTTACTCTAGTTATTAAGCGCGGTTGTGCAGTTTTGTACCGTTTCGCTCCGCCCACGATGAGCAAGAACTTCACGTTAAAGTTTATAGTTACTCAGGGATCACTTTCTACTCTGAGCTGTGAAATGGGAACCAGAGATGCCATTTATAGTAAGATGCAATGCAAAAGGCATCCTCCGATTTTGCAGTGATTAGCATTTTGAAGGTTGTGCTCAGTGGCGGCTGCTGCGAAAGACCACAAGAGCACGCCTAACTTTCGACACCTTGCGAGTTCAGTGTTTATTTTCCCTTGAATGCTGGTAACATAGATGCTGCAATCTGAAAGATACGGGACTTAAATCTAACGCGCTGCTGCTCCTCTACTTAGCATCAGGGTCGCGAGCATACCTTCAGCTGTGCACGTTTCAAGTAGCTTCTGCGCATGCGCAACTCGCGTCACGGAATTCCCTTACGGGCCAAAGACACACATCAAAAAAGTTTTGCATCACCTCGGTTCCTAAAGTTCCGGACCGAGCGAGGTGGCGCAGTGGTTAGCACACTGGACTCGCATTCGGGAGGACGACGGTTCAGTCCCGCGTCCGGCCATCCTGATTTAGGTTTTCCGTGATTCCCCTAAATCGCTCCAGGCAAATGCCGAGATGGTTCCTTTGAAAGGGCACGGCCGACTTCCTTCCCCGTCCTTCCCTAATCCGATGAGACCGATGACCTCGCAGTTTAGTCTCTTCCCCCAAACAACCCCAACCCAACCCCCAAATTTCAGGAACCTGTACAGAAAATTGGAACAGCGATCAACATAAACCTCATTTCCGCCCTTTTCATTGCTCATGAAAACTACACATTGCATGTTGTACCAATATACAGTGAGACCTTCAGAGATGGTGGTTCAGATTGCTGTACGCACCAGTACCTCTAATACCCAGGAACACATCCTCTTGCATCGATGCATGTCAGTATTCGTTGTGGCATACTATCTACAAGTTCATCACGGCATTGTTGGTCCAGATTGTCCCACTCCTCAACGGTGATTCGGCGTAGATCCCTCAGAGTGGTTGGTGGGTCACGTCGTCCATAAACAGCGCTTTTCAATCTATCCCAGGTATGGTCGATAGGGTACATGTCTGGAGAACATGCTGGCCACTATAGTCGAGCGTAGTCCTTATCGTGAAGGAAGTCATTCACAAGATGTG
The DNA here is from genome assembly GCF_023864345.2 of Schistocerca serialis cubense. Taxonomy (NCBI): domain Eukaryota; kingdom Metazoa; phylum Arthropoda; class Insecta; order Orthoptera; family Acrididae; genus Schistocerca; species Schistocerca serialis. Next base: position 696,519,337 of record NC_064640.1, on the reverse strand, counting down.
CACTATGGGAGCGAAAATCGTCGTCCATGAAGACGAATGCCTCGCCAATACACTGCCGATGTGGTTGCACTATCGGTCTGAGGATGGCATTCACGTATCGTACAGCCGTTACAGCGCCTTCCATGACCACCAGCAGCGTACGTCGGCCCCACATAATGCCACCCCAAAACAGCAGGGAACCTCCACTCGCTGGACAGTGTGTCTAAGGCGTTCAGCCTGAGTGGGTTGCCTCCATACACGTCTCCGACGATTGTCTAATTCAAGGCATATGCGACAATCATCGGTGAAGAGAACGTGATGCCAATCCTGTGCGGTCCATTCGACATGTTGTTGGGCCCATCTGTACCGCGCTGCATGGTGTCGTGGTTGCAAAGATGGACTTCGCCATGGACGTCGGGAGTGAAGTTGCGCATCATGCAGCCTATTGCTTGAGTTGACACACGATGTCCCGTGGCTGCTTAAAAAGTTTTACCCAACGTGGTGGCCTCGCTGTCAGGGTTCCTCCGAGTCATAATCTGTAGGTAGCAGACATCCACTGCAGTAGTAGCCCTTGGGCGGCCTGAGCGAGGCATCTCATCGACATTTCCTATCTCTCTTTATCTCCTCCATGTCCGATCAACATCGCTTTGGTTAACTCCGAGACGCGGACGCGATCGAACAGGGGTATTGACCGTCTAGGTGTGGTTGATCTACAGACAAAACGAGCCGTGCACCTCCTACTGGTGGAATGACTGGAACTGATCGGCTGTCGGACCTCTCCGTCTAATAGGCGCTGCTTATGCATGGTTGTTTACACCTTTGGGAGAGTTTAGTGACATCTCTGAACAGTCAAAGGGACTGTGTCTGTGATACAATATCCACAGTCAACGTCTATCTTCAGGTGTTCTGGGAACCGGGGTGATGCAGAACCCTTTTTGATTTTGATAAACAACGGGTACGGTTCACGATGTGCCACTCAACTAGACATTTACATCAGTAACACCAGGTGGTAGCACACTGCGGCAGACTTTCATCTCCGTTCGCTCGTCATAAATCCTACTAGATGATAGCAAACTCCTCAGATATGCTAATTTACTCACTATATACTGCAGTAAAATTAGATCGGACATCAGTATCTGTTAAAGTCGTACTGACACTAAACCTATTTTGTGGGTTTCTGAATGAGTTATAACACATTAAATTATTAATTTTATCATACGGTAATCCAATTGAGGCGCTGAGAATCATGAGGGCCTAAAGCATATCACCGTCCATTGTGAGATGGTAGCATTTATTCATGCTTCTGAAATCTGTTGATCTTGTGGTGAGTCAAGTTTATCAGTACTGTAGGCCCACAGTGTCACGAAAAGATGGATCAATGGTTTCTCTGATATTCACTTAAATGTGGGATCGACGGCGGCGTGCTTTAGGCCCTTATAGATCTCAGCGCCTCATTTGTATTCTAGTCAAGTGACATTTTGTCAGACATTACTACTTGAATTTAATCATTTCCACAAATGGTACTTTGTGTTTAGAGCTGGCAACAGATGGATTCATGCAACAGATGGATTTATTTGATAACGGACTTAGCGTTTACCCATCAAGCTAATGGCTAGCGTGCTGCTATAACGACTACAGCACGAGTCAGGGATCGCCTTTTCGTTCAAAATTACTTTTCCTAATTTCGCAAAAAAATGTTCAAATGTGTGTTAAATCTTATGGGACTTAACTGCTAAGGTCACCAGTCCCTAAGCTTACACACTACTTAACCTAAATTATCCTAAGGACAAACACAGACATCCATGCCCGAGGGAGGACTCAAACCTTCGCCGGGACCAGCCGCACGGTCCATGACTGCAGCGCCCGAGACCGCTCGGCTAATCCTGCGCGGCTAATTTCGCAAAACTAAGACCTGCGGGTCGTATTGTAATGTTATAAATAAGCTTAATATCAAATGTAAACCTCATAACATCAAAATTGATCATATTGCAAGCATTTTTTGCTTTGTGATGATACCTCACAGGGAGTCAATGACCTTTGACCTATATGAAAAATGTTCCAATAACGTTGAACATTGGATTAATGGATACAGCATTGAAATCTGAACAATAAATTTAATTGGTCGGAATCTGCTTTCGTGTGCAGCGTGCAGGAAGTAACGTGTTTCTTCACTCATCTTGGAACGTACACACTCGAAATTTCAACAGTAAACTTCTCCGCATTGCATAACGTCTGTCCTTTAGCGTATGACACTGGTGTTTGTTGAGCATCTCCTGAACGGTCTCACGCCGAGTAAACGATCATGTGACGAAATGTGTCTCCCTAGGTTGGATCTTCTCTGTGACTTCTATTAATCCAACTTGTTAAGGGTCCCAGTCTGATGAACAATACTCAAGAATCGGTTAACACATATTTTGTAACGTAGTTCCTGACCCGATCATTGATCCTCTGCATGTCTTCCTGCATTTCGCTACAGTCTTTGTGTGTTTTTGGTACTTGCATTGTTTAATTCATAAATTTCGGGCGTATTATAGTATTTGAGAGTTGTAGCAGCGCGTTTTAGTACCTGAATAGTGTAAATTCGCGTAGTCGTTTGTCTTCTGTTTTTGTTTTGAACGGCCAGTGTCGGTTGGTCACAGTCAGTGTGCTCCCTGCCGTCGTTGGATAAGCAGCTGCAGCAGCAAGTCGTATACTCCTAGCTCACTCATTTGTTACATAGTTTAATTCTTAATTTCTTTGTGTGTTTTTGGTACTTGCATTGTTTAATTCATAAATTTCGGGCGTATTATAGTATTTGAGAGTTTTAGCATCGCGTTTTAGTACCTGAATAGTGTAAAATCGCGTAGTCTCCTTCCGCCGCCGAGCAGTGTCAGCAGTGCGCAAGTAGCAGCATTACTGCATTTACTAGGCAATCTTGTATTTTAATAACCGTTTAAATTTTGTGTCGATTGGTTTGCGCTCTCTGTAGATTAGTTCAGACGTTCTTTGCACAACAGTTTTTAGCATGGATAGGGACTGCAACTGCTGTGTTCGGATGCAGGCTGAGTTGGCATCCCTTCGCTCCCAGCTTCAGGCAGTGTTGGCTTCGGTCACACAGCTTGAGGCTGTTGCCAATGGGCATCACTGTGGGGTTCCGGATGGGGGTTTGTCGGGGACGGCCAGCTCGTCCCACGCATCCCCCGATCGGACTACGACTGTGGTTGCCCGGGATACTGCCCGCATTTAGGCTGATCCCTCACCTGTGGTAGAGTGGGAGGTCGTCTCAAGGTGTGGCAGGGGGCGAAAGACATTCCGGAGGGCTGAACGGAAAGGCCTCTCCAGTTTGTCTGACGAACCGGTTTCAGGCTCTGTCTCAGGCTGATACTGATCTTCGGCCTGACATGGCTGCTTGTCCTGTTCCAGAGGTTGCCCCTCAGTCTGCAAGATCCGGGTAGTCGCAGAGGGTGGGCTTACTGGTAGTCGGGAGCTCCAACGTCAGGCGCGTAATGGGGCCCCTTAGGGATATGGCAGCAAGAGAGGGGAAGAAAACCAATGTGCACTCCGTGTGCATACCGGGGGGAGTCGTTCCAGATGTGGAAAGGGTCCTTCCGGATGCCATGAAGGGTACAGGGTGCACCCATCTGCAGGTGGTCGCTCATGTCGGCAGCAATGATGTGTGTCGCTATGGATCCGAGGAAATCCTCTCTGGCTTCCGGCGGCTATCTGATTTGGTGAAGACGGCCAGTCTCGCTAGCGGGATGAAAGCAGAGCTCACCATCTGCAGCATCGTCGACAGGACTGACTGCGGACCTTTGGTACAGAGCCGAGTGGAGGGTCTGAATCAGAGGCTGAGACGGTTCTGCGACCGTGTGGGCTGCAGATTCCTCGACTTGCGCCATAGGGTGTTGGGGTTTCGGGTTCCGCTGGATAGGTCAGGAGTCCACTACACGCAACAAGCGGCTACACGGGTAGCAGGGGTTGTGTAGCGTGGGCTGGGCGGTTTTTTAGGTTAGATGGCCTTGGGCAAGTACAGAAAGGGCAACAGCCTCAACAGGTGCGGGGCAAAGTCAGGACATGCGGGGACTAAGCAGAAATCGGTATTGTAATTGTAAACTGTCGAAGCTGCGTTGGTAAAGTACCGGAACTTCAAGCGCTGATAGAAAGCACCGAAGCTGAAATCGTTATAGGTACAGAAAGCTGGCTGAAGCCAGAGATAAATTCTGCCGAAATTTTTACAAAGGTACAGACGGTGTTTAGAAAGGATAGAGTGCATGCAACCGGTGGTGGAGTGTTCGTCGCTGTTAGTAGTAGCTTATCCTGTAGTGAAGTAGAAGTGGATAGTTCCTGTGAATTATTATGGGTGGAGGTTACGCTCAACAACCGAGCTAGGTTAATAATTGGCTCCTTTTACCGACCTCCCGACTCAGCAGCATTAGTGGCAGAACAACTGAGAGAAAATTTTGAATACATTTCACATAAATTTTCTCAGCATGTTATAGTCTTAGGTGGAGATTTCAATTTACCAGATATAGACTGGGACACTCAGATGTTTAGGACGGGTGGTAGGGACAGAGCATCGAGTGACATTATACTGAGTGCACTATCCGAAAATTACCTCGAGCAATTAAACAGAGAACCGACTCGTGGAGATAACATCTTGGACCTACTGATAACAAACAGACCCGAACTTTTCGATTCTGTATGTACAGAACAGGGAATCAGTGATCATAAGGCCGTTGCAGCATCCCTGAATATGGAGGTTAGTAGGAATACAAAAAAAGGGAGGAAGGTTTATCTGTTTAGCAAGAGTAATAGAAGGCTGATTTCAGACTACCTAACAGATCAAAACGAAAATTTCTGTTCCGACACTGACAATGTTGAATGTTTATGGAAAAAGTTCAAGGCAATCGTAAAATGCATTTTAGACAGGTACGTGCCGAGTAAAACTGTGAGGGACGGGAAAAACCCACCGTGGTACAACAACAAAGTTAGGAAACTACTGCGAAAGCAAAGACAGCTTCACTCTAAGTTTAAACGCAGCCAAAACCTCTCAGACAAACAGAAGCTAAACGATGTCAAAGTTAGCGTAAGGAAGGCTATGCGTGAAGCGTTCAGTGAATTCTAAAGTAAAATTGCATGTACCGACTTGACAGAAAATCCTAGAAAGTTCTGGTCTTACGTTAAATCAGTAAGTGGCTCGAAACAGCATATCCAGACACTCCGGGATGATGATGGCATTGAAACAGAGGATGACACGCGTAAAGCTGAAATACTAAACACCTTTTTCCAAAGCTGTTTCACAAAGGAAGATCGCACTACAGTCCCTTCTCTAAATACTCGCACAAACGAAAAAATGGCTGACATCGAAATAAGTGTCCAAGGAATAGAAAAGCAACTGGAATCACTCAATAGAGGAAAGTCCACTGGACCTGACGGGATACCAATTCGATTCTACACAGAGTACGCGAAAGAACTTGCCCCCCTTCTAACAGCCGTGTACCGCAAGTCTCTAGAGGAACGGAAGGTTCCAAATGATTGGAAAAGAGCACAGGTAGTCCCAGTCTTCAAGAAGGGTCGTCGAGCAGATGCGCAAAACTATAGACCTATATCTCTGACGTCGATCCGTTGTAGAATTTTAGAAGATGTTTTTTGCTCGAGTATCATGTCGTTTTTGGAAACCCAGAACCTACTATGCAGGAATCAACATGGATTCCGGAAACAGCGATCGTGTGAGACCCAACTCGCTTTATTTGTTCATGAGACCCAGAAAATATTAGATACAGGCTCCCAGGTAGGTGCTATTTTCCTTGACTTCCGGAAGGCGTTCGATACAGTTCCGCACTGTCGCCTGATAAACAAAGTAAGAACCTACGGAATATCAGACCAGCTGTGTGGCTGGATTGAAGAGTTTTTAGCAAACAGAACACAGCATGTTGTTGTCAATGGAGAGACGTCTACAGACGTTAAAGTAACCTCTGGCGTGCCATAGGGGGGTCTTATGGGACTATTGCTTTTCACAATATATATAAATGATCTAGTAGATAGTGTCGGAAGTCCCATGTGGCTTTTCGCGGATGATGCTGTAGTATACAGAGAAGTTGCAGCATTAGAAAATTGTAGCGAAATGCAGGAAGATCTGCAGCGGATAGGCACTTGGTGCAGGGAGTGGCAACTGACCCTTAACATAGACAAATGTAATGTATTGCGAATACATAGAAAGAAGGATCCTTTATTGTATGATTATATGATAGCGGAACAAACACTGGTAGCAGTTACTTCTGTAAAATATCTGGGAGTATGCGTGCGGAACGATTTGAAGTGGAATGATCATATAAAATTAATTGTTGGTAAGGCGGGTACCAGGTTGAGATTCGTTGGGAGAGTCCTTAGAAAATGTAGTCCATCAACAAAGAAGGTGGCTTACAAAACACTCGTTCGACCTATACTTGAGTATTGCTCATCAGTGTGGGATCCGTACCAGATCGGGTTGACGGAGGAGATAGAGAAGATCCAAAGAAGAGCGGCGCGTTTCGTCACAGGGTTATTTGGTAACCGTGATAGCGTTACGGAGATGTTTAACAAACTCAATTGGCAGACTCTGCAAGAGAGGCGCTCTGCATCGCGGTGTAGCTTGCTCGCCAGGTTTCGAGAGGGTGCGTTTCTGGATGAGGTATCGAATATATTGCTTCCCCTTACTTATACCTCCCGAGGAGATCACGAATGTAAAATTAGAGACATTCGAGCGCGCACGGAGGCTTTCAGACAGTCGTTCTTCCCGCGAACCATACGCGACTGGAACAGGAAAGGGAGGTAATGACAGTGGCACGTAAAGTGCCCTCCGCCACACACCGTTGGGTGGCTTGCGGAGAATAAATGTAGATGTAGATGTAGATGTAGTCTTCTGGTGTTGCAGCCTTCTTATTGTGACGTTACTGTCATGACGTGCCATTACTGTCACACATTGCTATGCAATATTAATTCATTTCTGCTGCTATTTTACAGATATTTTAGTGAAATCACTGGGACAGAGTGTTTGGAAAGGCAGCTTTGCGCTCACCACGCCGGAGTGGTATGAAGCCAGAAACGTCTCTGCTGCGTGTATTGTTGGCAGAAGGCAGTCGGTGAATCTCATTAGGCCAAGAGGGTCACGTCTGGTGTTACAGGCAGTTTGGCGGAAGTCGGGAAGCGACCTTCTCCGCAGCTACTGAATGCAAGGAAAGCACCTGGACTCCGAGTGGTCAGTGAACGCTGAAGACACTTCGTGTTTTAAAATGTGCGTCTTGTACACAAAAAAGGGAAGTTATGTGTGCTTTCCCCTGCTTTTTCATGAGTTTAGCAGCAATTCACGTTGGAAGCAGAGTGGAGTCGTCCCCTCCATGTATAGTTTTTGAAAATAGAGAGCTGAGGTCTATGAACTTATACTCCGGGCATTCTGCTCTGGGCCATTACAGACACGGGATCATCTCGGTATGGTGCTGATCGGCGCAAGCTGTTCAGGGGTAGGTAAGTACCGAAACCGCGGTAGCGCGATTCATATTCTGTGCAGCTCATTACTTGCTTTCTTCGCCACGCACCTTGTGTTGCTTAATTTAGTTATGATTTGTGGGCACCTGTTGTGATGTAAACACTGTACGGGGGACATCGTTTGGTTCACCGATGGGTCGAAAGCAGACCAAGGCGTTGGGGCGGGGTTGTACAGGGTTCAGCCGAGACTGGAGAGCATCATCTTACTAGGGAAACTGGCCTCTGGATTCCAAGCTGAAATTACTGCAATCAGGGCATGTGTGGAGGAGAATATGCATAGGTGCTACAACGACCGTAGCACCTACACCTATTCAGACAGCCAGGCAGCCCTGAAATCATTGGCAGCTCCTGCAACAAGATCTAAGATTGTTGCAGATTGCCACAGGGCTCTGGTGGAGCTAGGGGGAAGCAATAGGGTGAACCTAGTGTGGGTCCCTGGCCATTCAGGGATCTGTGGCAATGAACAAGCCGATAGATTGGCTAGGATGGGGGCAACAAATGGCTCTGAACACTATGGGACTTAACATCTATGGTCATCAGTCCCCTAGAACTTAGAACTACTTAAACCTAACTAACCTAAAGACAGCACACAACACCCAGTCATTGGGGGCAACAACTCCATTTATTGGACCGGAACCTGCCCTGACAATGACCAAGGCTATGATCAAATTAGAACTACGGAACTGGCTTAGGAAACAGCACGTAGGATATTGGACCAAGCTCCATACACAAAAACATGGTACGGTAATGATGCCAAAGCCATGTTTTAAAAAAAGCTCTGTAATCCTGGGATTGAACAGGAAAGAGATCAAACTCATGACTGGACTAATGACCGGCCATGGGAATTTCAAAAAACACCTACACACAATGGTTATAACGAAAAATGGCTCTGAGCACTATGGGACTTAACTGCTGAGGTCATCAGCCCCCTAGAACTCAGAACTACTTAAACCTAACTAACCTAAGGACATCACACACATCGATGCCCGAGGCAGCATTCGAACCTGCGAGTGTAGCGGTCGCGCGGTTCCGGACTGTAGCGCCTAGAACCGCTCGGCCATTCCGGCCGGCGATGGGTATAACGGAAGAGGACCCTAAATGTAGGATTGTGATGAGGGTGAAGAAATTGCATCACACCTAATCTTCGGATGCATGGCATTGGAGAGCAAAAGATACAGAATCTTCGGGACAACTGGACCTGAAGAATTGTGTCTAACAAAAAACTGGTACAGGGATTCCTTGCACTATTTAAAGGCACTGGTTGGCTTTCTAGATATACAGGGAGCAACACCGCACAATAAGCCTAATTTCGGTGCGGGCAGTGGCGGGTCAGACCTAAGCTGTTTTCGCTCTCCTGTTAAAATCAATCAATCAAATCAGTCAATGTCAACTTTGATTTGGCGAGCTCCACAGATAAGCAGATCTCGTTCTGCTTACTTCATACAGTCTTCCACACTTGTTGCTCCCTTTCCACTGTCTTATCTTCATTTTGTAATTTGATCTGACCTCTAGAGAACTTTGCTCTTTGTTAATTTTATTGTGATTTATGTCAACCATCAGTCTTGACTTTAAATTTTCCTACAACATTGCCTGGCTAGGTGACCCATTAAAAGTAAGTATAATCGGTTTTATACCCAGTTGGTTCACTTCACTGTGTCGGCGTTGTCCTTGTGCATAGTGGCCAACTACAAGGAGAACTTACTTATTATTTTGTGAAAGCAAATAGCACTGCACTTGTTCGTCTAATCGATACGATATGGTTTTACTCGTTGTCCTGTGACATTAACGAACAGCGCACTTGTTTGTCTCGGTTTCATTAACGAGGGGCTACGACTTTCGCAACAGACAGCAGCACTTTCCGCGAAGAGCCTTACAGAGCCTCCAAGGTTATCTAGTTCTTTGGGGTACTCCGAAATTACCTTCATATCTGTCGATTTCAAGAGTGACGTGTTGATTTCTGTCTGCAAGGAAGTCTTCGGCAAGCTCGTATATTAAGAATGCAGTGCAAAATTGTACCGAATGCCTTCTAAAAGTCAGAAAAACGGCATTTGCCTGTAGCGCTCTGGATCTGATGAATAAACTGAGCGAGCTGACATTCACAAGCTCTCTGTTTGGGAAACCATTCAGAGGAGATATCCGTTCTCCAGAAATGCCATAACGCGTAAACATGAAACACACGTGAAGCGACGATAAATCGTGGAAATAAGTGAATATGTGGAGGACCTTTTGGTGTACGCTGGGCGAAGCGGCTGTGCTCCGTGCCAACAGACGGCAGCAGCTCGCGTGCGGCGATTCCGTAGCCGCGAGAGAGATGGGGCGATAGCGCGCTCCTGCTTAGCTGCCTACTGCGAGCCCCCCGGCGCTACCGTCCCTGCTTATGAAACAACGTGCTCATCACTTACTCGTTACCTCTACCAACTCTTGTGATCCGTTTCGAGATTACATTCAAAACTCGACACGGGTTACACAGACATCTTGCGAAACTCAATTCGTTCTGTTTGTCTGTAATGTCGAAAATATCCCCTGTTAACTTTTTTATTAAAAAAAAAAGCACTCCGTCTTCAGGCCACGTGTGGCCTACCGGGACCATCCGACCGCCGTGTCATCCTCAGCGAGGATGCGGATGGGAGGGGCAGGGGTCAGCACACCGCTCTCCCGGTCGTTATGATGGTATTCTTGACCGAAGCCACTACTATTCGGTCGACTAGCTCCTCAATTGGCATCACGAGGCTGAGTGCACCCCGAAAAATAGCAACAGCCCATGGGGGCCTGGATGGTCAACCATCCAAGTGGCGACCACGCCCGACAGCGCTAACTTCGGTGATCTCACGGGAACCGGTGTAGCCACTGCGGCAAGGCCATTGTCTGTTAACTTTCTTATAGAAAAGCTTTCCTTGCTGTTTCCATTCTGTCAATATTTTATATTTATTTGCGATACTTCTGTGTCGTCAGCTATTTCTCTGCCAGAAAGAAAAATCCTCTTACTGCTTTCACCGTCTAATTTTGTACTCTTACTGCCCCACCATTAACCGATGTAATTTGCCTACTGTCCATTACCCATGCTTCACATTTAACCTCATTTTAAGACACTGTCCATGCTATTCATCTGATCGTCTGAGTCCTTTGCCATCTTTGGCACAATTAGAATGTAACTGACAAACCTCGAAAAGTTTATTTCTTGTCCATAATTTTTTATACCTTTCGTAATTTCTCCTTTGTTTCGTTTACTGCTTGCTCGATTTACAGGTTGAAAACATTTTTTTTAGCGTCGTGCTCTCGACTGTCAACCTTACGGTTAGTACAACGTATAACGACATGCCAGGAACGTGGTGACAGTATAGTTCATACCAAGAGCGCTCTTTCCCTCCAACTCAGCAGTTTACGCGTATCTACTTCAATTGTTTATGAATGCATATCGACAGATGTACCCTGGAAATGTACGTAACAGAAGGTACTTTTTGTAGGATAACACTTTAAAAAAGGATGATTTACAATTCTAAAATTACAATTTTTTGTGTTACATTAAGAAATGCTTTTATTCATAATACAAATCATATTACATACAGTTTTCCTATTTAAAGATACTAATTTTTTTATCATCTTCCAATGTGGAACTCCAAACCTGAATATGTTTGCTCTTTTGAAGTTTCCAGGAAATATAAGCTCAATGGACAAAATATTGGCCAGCGACATAAAACAGCGCCCTAACTGTGGAACTGTGTATATAGTGTAGAACTGGTATCAGGAGGGAATGTGACCATCCACTGCGGACAAGTCATGGCAGCGTTCAGGCGTGTACGTGCTAGTTGTAATATGGAATCAGCACAGTAAGACGCAATGACGTGGGAACGTGGCAGAATGGTAGAAAGGCGCTGTCACATTTGGACTTGTCCCTGACCACACCAAAGATGAAGCTGACCAACTTGTTGGTGTATCACACAAACTATCCATCGTGTCTACAAAACATGGTGTACTGCTGTGTTTTACATACCATGACTTCGACCCACTCATTCGGGTTACCGTGCACATGAACGAGGACGCTTGTTTCTGTAGTTTAGGTGATCGAGAATTGCCCTTTCTTCTGTTTCTTCGTTACGTGATATCTTTCACAGTGAATGCCGGGGAAATGTGGACACGGAGGACAGTGAGGTTTGTCGAAGATTTGTGAGCATCACCTGAGACAGCATCGCCGGTTCCGAGAACTGCAGTCAGTGGCTTGAATGACGTGTATCCACAAAAATGCTAATTCATGGCCCAACTGGTTGGGCGACCCGCTCGTCAACACGTCCGACCGTCGTGTGGACATGGGCGACGGCTTGCCGGATCAAAGAGGTTGGCAGGCACCTAGAGGTCCGCCGGTCGACTACGGGTCCGACCGCAAGTCCATCGCAGATGTGACGCGGCAGACTTGCTCGGCGAGCACGTCCGCGGAACAGCCCGCCTGTTTGCGGGGGCCTTTACGCACAGGTGTGCCCTACAGGTGTTCCCGAATTCGTCGGAAATATCTGTGGCACGTTGCTAAAAGCCGCTCGTGTGTAGCCGGCACTAGTCGAAAACTATATCAGGATAGTCCTGCCAATAAGATTGTTGCACAAATAGAAGACTGTGATCAGTTACAAGCAAATATCGGAACCACAGACATTTACGAATATAGATCATTTGCAGAGGCTTACAAACAATAAGACTTTTTTCTGCTCCTGAGACGGTCTACGAAATTTAAAAGCGTTTCCTTATCAGAGAGTTACGATTGCCAGCTTTATCAGACTAAATTCCACAGCTTAACGATTAAGCACTAATTTACGAAGCTACGAATAGCTAGTTTTGTCATTAAGAAATTATTTAAAACTTTGAGTCTTTAAAATCAGCTTAAAGAGGTCCCATTGTAAGACGTGTATATTTCTATTGTCTATTGTCAATCACAATTTATGAAAGATGTTTATATTTTATTAATAGGATTAAGTAGGAATAATTAATATTTGTCGTGTTGGAAATAATTGTGGTAGCAGGGAATGTCTGCATCAAAGTTTTGTTGACAAGAGAGACCTCAAATTGATATAATTTTAAAAAGGGCGGGAGAGACCGCGTATGGATACATTTTAAGAAAAGAGCGGGAAAGACCGCGCATTGATACATTTTGTAATGGTAGCAGGGACTGTCTGCACCAGAAAGCATTGTTTGCAGGAGAGACCGCACTTAAGCGTTCGTAGGAAGTCAGTAGTAAGCGAGAAGTGAAGCGAGTTGGTAGCAGGTCTGAAGCGAGAGGTTGAGAGGAGTAGTGTGCCTGCCAGCCACCAGCTATGATTTACAAGAGATTGTAAACGGATGCACAGAGACATCAACTAACTATTATCATAAGAGGAACTAATATTATTGAATTATTTTCTTTGCGAAACTCAAGACTACTGAAGGTATGTTTGCGCAATGCTAGTTGTAAGATTATTGTAAAAAGTAAGTCCCATTTGAACGTTTGTAAAATCATTTCATTACCATAGTATGAAGGCTTTCACGACCGGATGACATATCTTCTGGTAAACCTTGCGGGATGTAAGGTCGTGGTCCATGAAACTCATCAGCTCCTAACGTTTCGTCCAGTGCTTCGCTGGACATCTTCAGAGGGGTGTTTCTCCTCCGGTGAGTCTTGCCGACTGACGGGTCGGACGTCTGAGAGCGACTTATGTATCGTAGAAAGTGGGCGTGACCAGAGTTACACGTGATATGCAGAGATAACCTTTGTCAACTTCACGTTTTGTTGACAAGAGAGACCTCAAATTGATATAATTTTAAAAAGGGCGGGAGAGACCGCGTATGGATACATTTTAAGAAAAGAGCGGGAAAGACAGCGCATTGATACATTTTGTAATGGTAGCAGGGACTGTCTGCACCAGAAAGCATTGTTTGCAGGAGAGACCGCACTTAAGCGATCAACGATCAAGTGAAGTTTTCCGAAACAAAAATTTTATCTACGACGACGAACTATTACCCACGGCTTTGCAGAGAAGCAATTGAAATATATAAACATAGGGATAATTTTAATCGGAAAGAAGAGACCATGAAACTTAGTGATATTTGGACAGTAGCACTACAGAATTGCTAGACAGTTTTATCCGTGACAAGATTACGATCGATAGTTAAGTTTTATCTCTGACAAAGGTTATCTCTGCATATCACGTGTAACTCTGGTCACGCCCACTTTCTACGATACATAAGTCGCTCTCAGACGTCCGACCCGTCAGTCGGCAAGACTCACCGGAGGAGAAACACCCCTCTGAAGATGTCCAGCGAAGCACTGGACGAAACGTTAGGAGCTGAAGAGTTTCATGGACCACGACCTTACATCCCGCAAGGTTTACCAGAAGATACATTTCATTACCAACAGTAAATATTTGAAGCGTTTCCAGAATACAATTAAATTTTGCCAGCAATGTTGCATTACTGATTATAATCAAACCCAAAAACCATCAACATAAAACTTTGCAAAAATTTTATTGTTGTCAAGAAAAATTGTAACTATGAATTACGTAACTTCAGTCAAAATTAATTAAAGAATAACGTCAGCTTTGCTATTAAAGAATAACATCAGCTTTGGTAATAAATACAGCCACTTATTATGAAACCCACCAGCAGTTAATACGGTATAGTAAACCAGAGTAAGTATATTCATGTCGCAGTTCGATGTAGCAGTCAGATGGCGATCCAGTAACAGTAAAAAAGGTAAGGAACAGTTTTGGGTTATTGCAGGTAACGACTGAGGGCCAAGACGACGACTGATTCTACGTTTCGTCGAAATAATCAGAAAATCACTTTTAATAAGCAGCAATTAAATTTGTATGCGAAGATTGAGAAAGAGAATAAATTTCCAAGGGAAGATTTCATTTGTTATCGTTAAGCAAGAGATAGAAATCCTAAGGGAAGGTTACATAGGTTATTGTAAAAGGGAAGGTTATCATTAACAAAAGAGGTAAAGAGGAGACGGGAAGGTTTCACCATCATATTGATGCTAGAACTGCAGAACACTTTATTTAATAATATAACTTAAAATTAATGTTAATATAACTTACAATTAACGCTGGTAATACCTTGTCAACATTGTTAATCACTTTAACCAAAAACTGTGAGGAGGTGGTGGCTGCCTTAGTCTTTTAATATATTACTTTTGAATAGGCCTTCATCTACTTTCTCAATGTGGGGAATGGGTTTTAAGCAGGACCTAATGTTATCAGTGTGATAATTTCTTTACAGTCCTCTCTGTCTTGTATCCAGCTTAAAGTATTTCTTCTTCCTGTTCTTCCCTTCAAGATTCATCTCCAACTTCATGTATAAGTATGATGATGATGTTTGGTTTGTGGGGCGCTCAACTGCGCGGTTATCAGCGTCCGTACAAATTCTCAACCTTTGCTCAGTCCAAACTCGCCACTTTCGTGAATGATGATGAAATGATGAGGACAACACAAACACCCAGTCATCTCGAGGCAAGTGAAAATCCCTGACCCCGCCGGGAATCGAACCCGGGACACCATGACCGCGAACCGAGAACGCGACCGCGAGATCAAGATGTATAAGTACATGTAGTTTGTGAGCTCTGCTTCCTTTTGCAACGATTCCGCCAAATAGTTGGTTCTAGGGTTAAGGTTTCCAATAATATTATGTGTTTTTTATTCTACCTTTCAACAGCATTCGTCGTTCGGTGCTATTTTCCGTAGCGGCTCCACACTGTGTTGGGGTAAACCTCATTCCGTAGCCAGGTATCCACAAAGTAGTAAAAGAACAGGGATTCGTTATTGCAGCTTGCGGATGAATCTCATCTCATCCTTTACTTACGTCCTCCAGTTTTACAAATTCCACTGCTGTACACATGCTGACGTGAGGTCTTAATCTTCATTCTGACAGTCTCTTCAGTTAGACCAAGTTCTTGAACTTTTCTCTTCTTCATATGGAAATAACATCCGCTTATCTCACTCGCATTTTCACTGCTACCCACTACTGCTTTCATAGGCAGACATCGGCTCCTCAGTATCCCAGCATTCGCAAAGTGTGGAGTACAGATTTATCGATATTTAGACATAGTTACCAGACTTTGCATGGCGTTGTTTCTCAAGATCTGACTAAATGTTACATCAATGTTTATCGACGAACGCTTTCTCATAACTCCTTTAAAACGACTGTGCATGTAACTTCTATTGTACCCTAAATCAGTAACATACAGTATATCAGTAGCGATCCTATCCTATCTTTACCATCGCTTTTGTATCCGCAGATGTTGTTGTGGGTCGCTGCGTGTAAACCCTGCACCAAGCTACTTTTTAAAATTTCTTTTTATTTAAAGACTTGCTATCAAAGAGCACGTCATTAGAATGAACGCTAAGTTCTTTTCTTAAGTACTTCTAGCGTTGCAGTCAGTTCTAACAATTACTCTTCAGTAATTCTCATATGAATGTTCTGATAACGTAGAGACTAAAAACATGATCAGAAGGGCCCTCCAACTGATTTCCCTTGCTCTTAATTTATGTTGTTTCGGTTGGCTTGTCCACATTTTCTTACATCTGCTGTATATCAGGCATCTGCCAATTTGGTGGCTGCTTACACTGCGTCTTTGAAGCACCAGAATTACTCCTGAACTCATAGAAATCTCTAGAAACACATCATCAGTGAAAATGTATTCCTTCCTTCTGCGAATATAACTGGGACTTAGCAACATTATAGAAAATGCCTGGCAACTCTATGATAGCTCCATTTTCTAACCCATACACAATGTTACACATAAAATTCAAATATGTACGTAAAATCACAATATGGTTCAAAATTGATGATGTTATTCTGCTGGAAAAAAATTCACAATACAACTCAAAACTAGTAGCAGGCAGACTCAAAATAGATAGTAACTTTACATAAGATGCTCCAAACACCTACAATTCGAAATAAATCACTCTGCTCCACTTGCGAATTGGCAGGAAAAAGACTCAGTCTAAAACGGTATCTGAAACAACCTCCTAAACTGGTATACACATGGAAATTATGGAGTGCTCAAAAAAATGAGAACACAGTGATGTTAAGAAATCAGACTACACATACCTGCTACTGATAATACTAACATGATTAAAACGACTGAGCAAACAATAACACCATTTTGTAAATTACAGCTGTATGCTGTCGGATCCAAAATCACGAAAAAGCTTTGTAAATTACCAGGTGCTAGTACAGCGGAGGTTAAAAACTGCTACACATAGCACTCTTAATTGTGTTTTTAACACATAGCATGACATGATGCAAGGTGCCAGGCCACTGGTGGAACTGTAGCTGTAACTCACTCGGTGCTCTGCAAGTGACTGTGGCTTGTAGCGGGTTGCGCCGGGCGATGTGGCAGAGCGATTCTACGCCCTTCAGTCTGGAGCCGCGCTGCTGCTACGGTCGCAGGTTCGAATCCTGCCTCGGGCATGGATGTATGTGATGTCCTAGGGTTAGGTAGGTTAAAGTAGTTTTAAGTCTAGGGGACTGATGACCTCAGATGTTTAGTCCCATAGTGCTTAAAGTGCCATTAGAACCGCAGCGGGTCGCCACGCGTACAGTCGCGATACCTGATTGCGGCCATTGGAACTATAGCGACTATAGCGAGGCACTCAGCACTGTGCCCCAAGTAGCTGCCACATGAGATGGCATGCCAAGTCCTGTTATAATTTCACAAGAGTGACGTGTTCCATTCTTCTGGATCCAAACACAAATAAGCACTCAGCCTCATTTGTATATATGGAAAAGAGCAAACAGAAGCCGTCGCTGGTCTAGACCAATAGCTTACTTTTGCAACACTTGTGTGTGTGTGTGTGTGTGTGTGTGCGTGTGTGTGTGTGCGTGTGTGGCGGGGGTATGTGGCCAGTGGTCCTCTCCATTCATAAATAACGGAGTCTGTCGATCAGTTTCACGGACAAAGCCCTTCCTGAGCTGCAGCTCTCTGAATCCCTCCAATAATACAGCTATTTCCAGAGCATTCTGCCATTAATACTGATAGCTGTCTCAGCACCTGCAGGAGAGAGAGAGGGGTATTACGTGTCGAAAACAAACAGGTCTTCACATAGCTAAAGTATCGTGAAAATCCTGTGCAGCAGAATGTCATACGCTATATTTCCTCTGCTTTGTGTCACGCGGTAAAACGATCAGTTTAGGTTAGGTTATCATGTCATCCCCATCGACGAGCAAGTCGCCGAAGTGACACCCGGCGAACGGTCTGCCTAACGGGAGGCCCTAATGACACGACATTAATATTTTATTTATCGCAGTCAGCGGTGGTGTCCTGTCTGTATGTAATAGGCGTACAATAATCACGGCGACTTTCCTTCTGCCCTCTGCTGAAGTCTGCTCGACCATCATTTGGCTGTAGTACGCATCCATGCTGAAACTGCTGTCTACTCGAGGCTTCTGGTTCATACCTACGGCTATATGCTCCAGCCACTGTTGTTTTTGACGCATTATCAGAATAGCCTTGGTGATGAGTCCGCAGTCAAAGCATTTGCGCTCTTTTTATGACGTCAATAATCTCTATTTTGGTAGTACGCTTTCGTTGTTCCGGAATCTTTTTCGTGTCTTTTAGTAATGAAAGCAGAAACAGTCAATCTGAATCATATTCTTGGTTCTTTTCACGCTCCTCCCTCAGTACGATACTCTGTTGTAGTACATCAATCAATCTGTCGTGCTTACTTTTCCGCTTCTTTCTGGGAAAAGAGAAGGACTTTGTACGCCACATCCCCCATAGTTACTTTCAGCAACGTCAGCTTCATCCAGGCTACCTTGAGTTGTATTGTCTACAACAGTTTTCTTAAACTGTAATTGCTCGAAATACACGTCAGGGCTTTCACGTAAAGCTACTTATCCACTTTTCGCACCTGCTCTGTGTTTTAATTCCCTGCTGAAACTTTTCCTAATATTCTTCCACTTCTGCTGTAGGGGTTTGTATGCAAAAAAAAGTCTCTGTTACCGGTGCCTATGGGATGACATTAGGGATGTTGATATGACCGCCAGCCGGAGTGGCCGAGCGGTTCTAGGCGCTACAGTCTGGAACCGCTCGACGGCTACGGTCGCAGGTTCGAATCCGTCCTCGGGCATGGATGTGTGTGATGCCTTTTGGTTAGTTAGGTTTAATTAGTTCTAAGTTCTAGGGGACTGATGACCTCAGATGTTGAGTCCCATAGTGCTCAGAACCATTTTTGATACCCTCTTCTTGATTATTGAACCTATAACCATTTTTATTGTGTAATAAATAATAAATGACTTACCGAATTCATTCTTTTCATTTTCCGTCATATTTTCCTCACACAATATATTTGTGATTTCCTCCCATCTTTTTCTCTTCACGTCACGATCACTGTACTCCTCACAAGATACATCCCAGATTGCCCTTCGTCTTTCAATTTCTTCAATAACTTTCTCGGTGTCGAAAGCCATCGCGACTTTTGGCTCGAAGTGCAGAAAAGGTGTGGCTGCTCGGACACGTGCGCCGAGACTGAGGCAGCCACACACGCTCTTTGCGGGCCCCGTAGATCGCCAATGGCTGCAGTGCAGTCGCCCGTGTTCTGTGGGCTACCGCGGCCACAAAATCCTGGCTGCCTGGTGCGTTACCGGCCTAAGATGCCAGCAGCGAGGCTTGGCCATCTGCCGCTTTCAGACCCAGTAGGATGAGGTGCAGAAGCAGAAATCGCTCGTGACGTCAGCAAAGAGATACAGGGGGAAAGTACACTTATTCTGGCGCGAATCAAGTAATTGTTATTAATAAATATTTCCTAACAAAAGTTGCCTTTTGGTACACAGGCATTATGGAGTGTCTACGGGTCAAAAATAATATCTTTCAGTAATTTTACAATACCAGTAAATTTTGATATTAATAAATAAATGAATAACTTTGGCATAACAGAAGATGTACAATTTTACACGAACTATACCGATGTATACTCAAGTTATAGACCGTGCACCATAGATAGCAGCCGTCGATAGGATGCCTTTAAATCTAGTCATGCGGTAGACCATTCTCTAGTACTGCTAATAGTTAGCTTATAGTCAGTGTGAGCAAGTTCATTTTACGTTTTCTCTTAAACAAATGCACCATAATTGGATCTTGTGTCAAAGTTATTTGCACAAAAAAAGCTTCTTCCCACTTCATTACATGAAACAGAGACAGTAGTATTGCACTTGCAGAATCCGATGGCGCTCCTACGGCTCTGCAAGGGGACATAAAAATTACGAGAGCATCTCCACATAACAGGTAGGAAGAATTCCTACGTGGCAGCTCACTAAGTCAGTTCAACGATGGACTGGCTTAATTATCGCAAAACTCAGGTGGGAAAGCGTGGCCAGTTATACTTTCTGCCACTTATATCACCTTCTATGGACTCAGCGGCTAAACTGAGACACTTCTGGAGACTTGGTACGAGTTGGGGCTTCTTGCAACATGCACACTACATACATGGGAGCTGTTCAACCTTTGCAACTCAGTGGATAACACCATCCATAGACCGAACAAGTTTGAAATGGCAGAGTGCTACAAAATAAGTGGACCTTCCGCTTGATCTATGCATGAGTGCAGTGCTGTCTGATGCTACGGGTAACATCAGACAGGCACAGAAAATCTCTGGGGGAGAGTCGGATGGGTCATACTCTGTGGTCATCTGTTGACTGATGTATGTTCTGCATTACACTCCGTAAACCTCACTTGAACACCTCTCAGCGCATTTGCAATCTCTGCTACAACATGCCAGTCACTCTCCACTGATGCTTCTGTACCAATATTTAAGGGCTTTGAGGCGCTAGCTGTTACAGTATTATCTGATCTGAATAGCATCAGAGCACTGGAATGAACTGGCAGTTTTTCATCCAGTACATCTAAATCCTGTCCTTGCAGTAATATCGGAATATTTTGGGATGGTGCACCGTGTGTGGTTGGCCTACTACCACACTTCATTAGAGTTTCAGGGTCTGGCTGAGTGTTTTCAGTGCACAAATCGACGAACGGGATGGATAACAGCAACTCACTGGCCTGCTCCGGCATGTTAGCCAGATTTGCTACGGTATCCCTCGGTCCTGATGTTGCTGCAGATCTCGACAAGCTGCTGGCTGCCGCTGCTGGTGGTGTGGACAGGGCGGAGGTCACTGCGATTTCCGACAACCCAGTGGGTGCTGTTGCTGGTCCGGACATGCAGGGACCTGCTGGAAAAAAGAAGTAGAAGAAACAATGAGCATCCACAGACAAAGACATGGAGCTGAATAAAGAACTGCTATGTGCGGTAATAGCAGTAAAGACATGTAATGAATACTTACTCTTCCGCTCTTCTCAGAGACGGAAGCAGATGAGGATCTCGCCTTCATTGCTACTACTACTCCACTGACAGACTGGTGGACTGCCGTGTTAACTTTATATCACCCCTGCCATCACTATCATATGACCAGATGTAGCATTCCTATTGGATCCCGCCAATTTTCAGGTGGGGACGGGAGAATGCTGTGTTCCTATTAGTTCCCTGAGAGGAAATGGTGAGGGAGGAAATCCTACTTCAAGCATCCTCTGTGGCAGTTTCGTGCACTAGCTCAGTCGGTCTGAGTTTGTTGGTGAAGAACACACATTCGTCCGTTAGACATGTTGTTGTTTTTGTTGTCTTCAGTCCTGAGACTGGTTTGATGCAGCTCTCCATGCTACTCTATCCTGTGCAAGCTTCTTCATCTCCCAGTACCTACTGCAACCTACATCCTTCCGAATTGCTTGGTGTATTCATCTCTTGGTCTCCCTCTTCGAATTTTACCCTCCACTCTGCCCTCCAATACTAAATTGGTGATCCATTGATGCCTCAGAACATGTCCCACCAACTGAGCCCTTTTTCTAGTCAAGTTGTGCCACAAACTTCTCTTCTCCCCAATCCTATTCAATACTTCCTCATTAGTTATGTGATATACCCATCTAATCTTCAGCATTCTTCTGTAGCAACACATTTCGAAAGCTTCTATTCTCTTCTTGTCCAAACTATTTATCGTCCATGTTTCACTTCCGTACATGGCTACACTCCATACAAATACTTTCAGAAACGACTTCCTGACACTTAAATCTATACTCGATGTTAACGAATTTCTCTTCTTCAGAAATGCTTTCCTTGCCATTGCCAGTCTACATTTTATTTCCTCTCTACTTCGACCATCATCAGTTATTTTGCTTCCCAAATAGCAAAACTACTTTACTACTTTAAGTGTCTCATTTCCTAATCTAATTCCCTCAGCATCACCCGACTTAATTCGACTACATTCCATTATACTCGTTTTGCTTTTGTTGATGTTCATCTTATATCCCCCTTTCAAGACATTATCCATTCCGTTAAAATGCTCTTCCAAGTCCTTTGCTGTTTCTGATAGAATTACAATGTCATCGGCGAACCTCAAAGTTTTTATTCCTTCTCCATGCATTTTAATACCTACTCCGAATTTTTCTTTTGTTTCCTTCACTGCTTGCTCAATACAGAGATTGAATAACATCGGGGACAGGCTACAACCCCGTCTCACTCCCTTCCCAACCACTGCTTCTCTTTGATGTCCCTCGACTCTTATAACTGCCATTTTGTTTCTGTACAAATTGTAAATAGCTTTTCGCTCCCTGTATTTTACGCCTGCCACCTTCAGAATTTGCCGGCCGGTGTAGCCGTGCGGTTATAGGCGCTTCAGTCTGGAACCGCGTGACCGCTACGGTCGCAGGTTCGAATCCTGCCTCGGGCATGGATGTGTGTAATGTCCTTAGGTTAGTTAGGTTTAAGTAGTTCTAAGTTCTAGGGGACTGATGACCACAGATGTTAAGTCCCATAGTGCTCAGAGCCATTTGAACCATTTGAACCTTCAGAATTTGAGATGAGAGTATTCCAGTCAACATTGTCAAAAGCTTTCTCTAAGTCTACAAATGCTAGAAATGTAGGTTTGGCTTTCCTTAATCTAGCTTCTAAGGTAAGTCGTAGGGTCAGTATTGCCTCACGTGTTCGGATATTTCTGCGGACATATTGATACGGAATTTCAGAAAAGGTGTACAGTTATAGCACAAGCAGCCATCTGCACAAGTTGCGGAATTTATCTTCAACCCATCACAATGCATCACCATTATTTGCTGAAAAGTATTCTTCTTACATTCATCTATAATCTTTCTCTTCCGATCGTTGTGTGGGAGTCTATAGACACAGCCCTCAGCTGTGTGATTACATGTAGTACATTTATTAAAATCTCCCCTGCTTATCACCAGCATCTCCTCAATTGAACACATTCTGAACAAGATGACTACACCGGAACGGATGAGTGTCTCACTTCTTGCGCTTTGGAAGAGTGACTGGACTTTTCATGAAAGGTCTACAGTTCCAGCAGATGCATTTATCAACATGAGTTGCTGTAACTGTGGTTACACATTCACAGTAAACATGATGTTCATGTAAGGTGCATGACTGGGTTCGAATTCTGGCCAGGCACAAAAGTTTTCATCGTATCTTTTCAAGCTCTAGTACGAGCACATCTAACTGAAGGTAGAAAATAATTCTAATTTTTAATGTCGCTCAAAAAAATGGTTCAAATGGCTCTGAGCACTATGGGACTCAACTTCTGAGGTCATTAGTCCCCTAGAACTTAGAACTAATTAAACCTAACTAACCTAAGGACATCACAAACATCCATGCCCGAGGCAGGATTCGAACCTGCGACCGTAGCGGTCTTACGGCTCCAGACTGCAGCGCCTTTAACCGCACGGCCACTTCGGCCGGCTAATGTCCCTCCATTCATTGATAGCAATAACCATATGTGACGGTATCGACTCCCACTGAGCCACAGAACATTTCCTCACATCATTTCAAGCACAAACACACTCTCCTAGCTAATGGTAAAAGAACAATTCGACAGTTAATGTCTCTTAGTGTGTAATCATATACGAGATGTGAAGGATTCGGTTACGAGTCAGCAGTGACCTCGTTGTTGTCTTATTTGTAGTTCAAAGATGCGCACGTCTCCCTAATGGTGAACGCAGCCTATATGTAATGTCCATTCACGGCTAGAAAACAAAGGCAGTACGTGCAGGGCTCGAATCCCGGGAAGACAGAAATTATTGTTTTTTTCTCGACATTACAGTTTCAAAGATGTCGCTACTGCAGAGAAAATTCGATGTCTGACATTCGATTGTGCTTAGTCAACAATCCGATTACATGCCAGGTTCGAAACACCGTCCAACACAAATCTTTATCTCACGTCGTTTCAAGTTTCTTACTTGCGAATCAAAGTATATTTAAAATCTTTAGTTAACAGGAACAATAGTTACTGCATAGGAGTTTCAGTCCAGTACAAAAATTTTTGTCATGTGGAATTAACTTCACATTTGCTAAATGGCACTGGCTAAAAGTGAGGTACATCACGCGTCTTTGTGCCTCGTCAACATCGAAGGTTGGTCCTGAGTTTGAGACTCAGTCAGGTACGAATATTCTCCTTAGTTAACAATGCCTACAGGCTTTAATCTAGATCAACAACAAAATAGTTCGTCATCTCATTTGAAGCTCAGACACATGCACAGCGTAGATTTTCAGTGTCACTTTGTCTGAGATAACAAGGGATCACGAAGTTAGTATTGGAGGGCAGCGTGGAGATAAAAAACTTAGAGGGAGACAAAGAGATGAATACACTAAGCAGATTCAGAAGAATGTAGGGTGCAGTAGTTACTGGGAGATGAAGAAGCTTGCACAGGATAGCGTAGCATGGAGAGCTGCATCAAACCAGTCTCTGGACTGAAGACCACAACAACAACAACATTATTTTGGTTCAGGTATATGGATAACAGCCTCTCATTAATAGACAAACAGAAATTGAAAAATTACAAACTGACGTCAACAAGATACATAAAAATATAAAATTCACAACTGAGAGAGAACAGAATAAGCAAATTAACTTTCTGGATATACAATCAAACAACAAAACAATAAGCATATGTTTGAAATTGATCATAAAGTCACAGAAACTGACATTATCATTCCCCAATCCTCGAAACAACCGACACTCACAAAAGGAAACAGCACTTCGACACATGCTCCACAGACTCAACATAGTGCCGCCACTCAACAAAGAAACTACCAGAAAGAACTTGACATAATAACGCAGATAACCAAAACAATGGTTACAATAGTACCACAATCACACAGCTAAGTAACAAAATTAAAAGTATAATAAAAGCAGAAAAACAAAACCAAAGACAACAATGTAATCACAAACACTCAGTATCATACCAACTACACAGAATAATCAGGAAAATAAAAGAGAGAACACAAGATGTTACACAATGACATACAGACACAAACTCACACACAAAATCACCAACATTTTCAAAAGACAGGACACAAACACAGAATACACAAAAGACAGTTCTATCTAAGAATACGTCCCAAACTGACAAAAGAGGTAGACATATGCTGGAAATCAGGTATATATCAATTACTGTGTAACACTTGTGATGGCAGATACATAAGAGAAACAGACAGGTCCAAAAAACACGAGAGCCTGGATGTATAGGACAAAGCATTCCAAATTTGCGGAACACCTAAGAGAACACAATCACAAACCAACCTCTAGAGAAGAAGATATGAAAATAATTGGAATCAACAACAAAAAACACTTCTAACCCTGCAAGAAAATTACCGCATACACAAAACCAAAGCAGAATAGAAAAACCTGTTACATTCATATTCAGCTTTCTACAACCTACAACTCACCCTGCATAACCCGCCCCCCCCCCCCCTCCCCCTCCGCCACATACACACAGAAAGAGAGAGAGAGAGAGAGAGAGAGAGAGAGAGAGAGATAATAGAAACGAATAGACCTTATATTTCAGCATATACTTCGTTACGTTGGCAACACGTACGTAAACAAACCAGACACGAGACAAAGTGAACACTCAGTAGTTACGACTTCAGATCACTGTTTTCGGTACAATATCTACACCTAGTAACAGAAGACTAATAGTGCACCACAGCAATTAGGGTACACAATATGAAAACTGTGAATAAAAAAGTTCGTGACATGATGTCTGGCTTCCGAACGTCACCTTGCAACGTCATGAGTTTCTAACGTCATAGCGCGGATACAGCACGTTGCGAAGTCTTTCCGGGCGTACAGAAAAATATCAAGCATGTCAGATACTCTGGTCGCGAATTCGAACGTGGACCGATGAAATGGAAGGATGCCACCTGCGTCATGTGCGGGTCGCTTCCCATTTCAATGGAGAGGGCATCTTGCCGGCCTAGACACGGCAAGAAGTGTGTGTGCCGATAGATGCATTTAAAGAAAACCAGTGTCTCCACAACGTCAGAAGTACAAATTAAACATTGAGACACAGATGTTATCTATCGTGTCTCTCACGAAGTGAAAGGCTATTTTATGGCTGTCCATTTCGAGAACCCATGTGTTGATCGCGAGTGTCACCTGTAGTCATAATCGCCGCTGTCGCATTTGATCACTACGCAGTACGCGTACCGCATGAGAAAGCCTGAAAGCTTCTGAGTGATCAGCAGTGTGATAGTGACGTCAGCGCGTTGCATGTTCCCGTGCAAAGGAAGCTTTTAGGGCGCGCGAAATGAACAGCTGGACAGCCGCGGAAATACGGGCCCCTCTCGGTGTCTGGGTATTGCGCAGCACACACATGGAGACGTCCACTGCTGCAGTCTCGGGGCGGCCGGCGACTGCGTTCGGCTGCCACCGTCGGCACTCGGGTGCGGTCGGCGAGCGGCAGCGCGAGTGCGCCAGATGCTGGCCGCATAAATTAGCGGTGCACACAAAGGGGACCGTGGACTGGGCCCGCTCCAAACAACACGGAAACCGCTCTCAGGCCGCTTCCACTGTGTGCGCTCCCAGACTCGCAACCGCCTTCACCGTGTCTTGTCCCACTATTTACTGCATTCGGTTGAATATTTACCAAGAGATATCTGCAGCTCTTTGTTTCTTTCAGAGAATGTTATTTCCAAGATGAAGGACGTTACACAGAATCTGTGCTGACTCTTTCAAACCCTATGCTTAGCTTCTTACTTGAAAAAGAGACGACCATATCCACATAATTCGCATAGCCACGCACGGCACAAACAAGGGGAGTTTCAAAACGAATAGGGAGCAGGCTGTAGAATGTGGTAGACGAATCTAGCTCTACGTCTGTATCTGTCTACACAGATATTACGCAAACCAAAATACACTGCATGGTGAAGGGTACACTGTACAAGTATTATTAATTGCTCTTGAACCCCCGTATAGAGCAGCGGGAAAACGACTACATTGTTGTTGTTGTTGTCTTCAGTCCTGAGACTGGTTTGATGCAACTCTCCATGCTAATCTATCCTGTGCAAGCTTCTTCATCTCCCAGTACTTACTGTAACCTACATCCTTCTGAATCTGCTTAGTGTATTCATCTCTTGGTCTCCCTCTACGATTTTTACCCTCCACGCTGCCCTCTAATGCTAAATTTGTGATCCCTTGATGCCTCAGAACATGTCCTACCAACCGGTCCCTTCTTCTTGTCAAGTTGTGCCACAAACTCCTCTTCTCCCCAATTCTATTCAATACCTCCTCAATAGTTATGTTTTCTACCCGTTTAATCTTCAGCATTCTTCTGTAGCACCACATTTCGAAAGCTTCTATTCTCTTCTTGTCCAAACTATTTATCGTCCATGTTTCACTTCCATACATGGCTACACTCCATACAAATACTTTCAGAAACGACTTCAAGACACTTAAATCTATACTCGACGTTAACGAATTTCTCTTCTAAAGAAACGCTTTCCTTGCCATTGCCAGTCTACATTTTATATCCTCTCTACTTCGACCATCATCAGTTATTTTGCTCCCCAAATAGCAAAACTACTTTACTACTTTAAGTGTCTCATTTCCTAATCTAATTCCCTCAGCATCACCCGACTTAATTCGACTACATTCCATTATCCTCGTTTTGCTTTTGTTGATGTTCATCTTATATCCCCCTTTCAAGACATTATCCATTCCGTTCAACTGCTCTTCCAAGTCCTTTGCTGTCTCTGACAGAATTACAATGTCATCGGCGAACCTCAAAGTTTTTATTTCTTCTCCTTGGACTTTAATACCCACTCCGAATTTTTCTTTTGTTTCCTTCACTGCTTGCTCAATATACAGATTGAATAACATCGGGGAGAGGCTACAACCCTGTCTCACTCCCTTCCCAACCGCTGCTTCCCTTTCATGCCCCTCGATTCTTATAACTGCCATCTGCTTTCTGTACAAATTGTAAATAGCCTTTCGCTCCCTGTATTTTACCCCTGCCACCTTCAGAATGTGAAAGAGGGTATTCCAGTCAACATTGTCAAAAGCTTTCTCTAAGTCTACAAATGCTAGAAATGTAGGTTTGCCTTTCCGTAATCTATTTTCTAAGATAAATCGTAGGGTCAGTATTGCCTCACGTGTTCCAACATTTCTGCGGAATCCAAACTGATCTTCGCCGACGTCGGCTTCTACCAGATTTTTTATTCATCTGTAAAGAATACGCGTTAGTATTTTGCAGCTGTGACTTATTAAACTGATAGTTCGGTAATTTTCACATCTGTCGACACCTGCTTTCTTTGGAATTGGAATTATCATATTCTTCTTGAAGTCTGAGAGAATTTCGCCTGTCTCATACATCTTGCTCACCAGATGGTAGAGTTTTGTCAGGACTGGCTCTCCCAAGACCGTCAGTAGTTCCAGTGGAATGTTGTCTACTCCCGGGGCCTTGTTTCGACTCAGGTCTTTCAGTGCTCTGTCAAACTCTTCACGCAGTATCGTATCTCCCATTTCATCTTCTTCTACATCCTCTTCCATTTCCATAATATTGTCCTCAAGTACATCGCCCTTGTATAGACCCTCTATATACTCATTCCATCTTTCTGCTTTCCCTTCTTTGCTTAGAACTGAGTGTCCATCTGAGCTCTTGATATTCATACAAGTGGCTCTCTTTTCTCCAGAGCTCTCTTTCATTTTCCTGTAGGCAGTATCTATCTTACCCCTAGTGAGATAAGCCTCTACATCCTTACATTTGTCCTCTAGCCATCCCTGCTTAGCCATTTTGCACTTCCTGTCGATCTCATTTTTGTATTCCCTTTTGCCTGCTTCATTTACTGTATTTTTATATTTTCTCCTTTCATCAATTAAATTCAGTATTTCTTCTGTCACCCAAGGATTTCTACTAGCCCTCGTCTTTTTACCTACTTGATCCTCTGCTGCCTTCACTACTTCATCCCTCAGAGCTACCCATTCTTCTTCTACTGTATTTCTTTCCCCCCCTCCCGTCAATTGTTCCCTTATGCTCTCCCTGAAACTCTGTACAACCTCTGGTTTAGTCAGTTTATCCAGGTCCCATCTCCTTAAATTCCCACCTTTTTGCAGTTTCTTCAGTTTTAATCTACAGTTCATAACCAATAAATTGTGGTCAGAGTCCACATCTGCCCCTGGAAATGTCTTACAATTTAAAATCTGGTTCCTAAATCTCTGTATTACCATTATATAATCTATCTGATACCTTCTAGTATCTCCAGGGTTCTTCCATGTATACAACCTTCTTTTATGATTCTTGAACCAAGTGTTAGCTATGATTAAGTTATGCTCTGTTCAAAATTCTACCAGACGGCTTCCTCTTTCATTTCTCTCCTCCAATCCATATTCACCCACTATGTTTCCTTCTCTCCCTTTTCCTACTCTCGAATTCCAGTCACCCATGACTATTAAATTCTCGTCTCCCTCGACTACCTGCATAATTTCTTTTATCTCATTATACATTTCATCAATTTCTTCATCATCTGAAGAGCTAGTTGGCATATAAACTTGTACTACTGTAGTGGGCATGGGCTTCGTGTCTATCTTGGCCACATTAATGCGTTCACTATACTGTTGGTAGTAGCTTACCCGCACTCTAATTTTTTTTTCATTATTAAACCTACTCCTGCATTACCCCTATTTGATTTTGTATTTATAACCCTGTATTCACCTGACCAAAAGTCTTGTTCCTCCTGCCACCGAACGTCACTAATTCCCACGATATCTAACTTCAACCTATCCATTTCCCTTTTTAAATTTTCTAACCTACCTGCTCGATTAAGGGATCTGACATTCCACGCTCCGATCCGTAGAACGACAGCTTTCTTTCTCCTGATAACGATGTCCTCTTGAGTAGTCCCCGCCCGGAGATCCGAATGGGGGACTATTTTACCTCCGAAATATTTTACCCAAGAGGACTCCATCATCATTTAACCATACAGTAAAGCTGCATGCCCTAGGGAAAAATTACGGCTGTAGTTTCCCCTTGCTTTCAGCCGTTCGCAGTACCAGCACAGCAAGGCCGTTTTGGTTAGTGTTCAAGGCCAGATCAGTCAATCATCCAGACTGTTGCCCCTGCAACTACTGAAAAGGCTGCTGCCCCTCTTCAGAAACCACACGTTTGTCTGGCCTCTCAACAGATAACCCTCCGTTGTGGTTGCACCTACGGTACGGCCATCTGTATCGCTGAGGCACGCAAGCCTACCCACCAACGGCAAGGTCCATGGTTCATGGGGGTAGGAACGACTACATATATGACTATAACCAATGTAACAGCTCTTACAACCGAGCGAGGTGGTACAGTGGTAGCACACTGAACTCGCATTCGGGAGGACGACGGTTCAATCCCGCGTCCGGCCATCCTGATTTAGGTTTGCCGTGATTTCCCTGAATCGCTCCAGGTAAATGCTGGGATGGTTCCTTTGAAAGGGCACGGCACTTCCTTCCCTAATCCAATGAGACCGATGACCTCGCTGTTTGGTCTCTTACCCCAAAACAACCCAACCCAAAGCTCTTACAATAAAATAAATAATTATTCCACAGAGTCACGGTTCCCAAATGTAGCCACAATCAGTTAGTTCTTACCTTAGTCTTTCGCTGCACAAGTACCACGGACGCAACATAACTAAATTCACGCAACAGGGTGCATCATCCTCCTTCCAACGATTCCCATTTAAGTCCTCTATACCGAAATGTTACGCTCTCTGTTGCGCATCTTTGAATTCGTTCTGTGTTTGTTGTCATGTTGAGAGATACCCGTCAGATCCCTCTCATATATTTTTCTGCTTTTTTTTTTTTTTTAACTTGCTTTGTCACTCGGTGTGAAGGAATGTGTTAACACATTAATGTGAGCTATACCGAAATGTTACGCTCTCTGTTGCGCATCTTTGAATTCGTTCTGTGTTTGTTGTCATGTTGAGAGATACCCGTCAGATCCCTCTCATATATTTTTCTGCTTTTTTTTTTTTTTTTTTTTAACTTGCTTTGTCACTCGGTGTGAAGGAATGTGTTAACACATTAATGTGAGCTATACCGAAATGTTACGCTCTCTGTTGCGCATCTTTGAATTCGTTCTGTGTTTGTTGTCATGTTGAGAGATACCCGTCAGATCCCTCTCATATATTTTTCTGCTTTTTTTTTTTTTTTAACTTGCTTTGTCACTCGGTGTGAAGGAATGTGTTAACACATTAATGTGAGCTATACCGAAATGTTACGCTCTCTGTTGCGCATCTTTGAATTCGTTCTGTGTTTGTTGTCATGTTGAGAGATACCCGTCAGATCCCTCTCATATATTTTTCTGCTTTTTTTTTTTTTTAACTTGCTTTGTCACTCGGTGTGAAGGAATGTGTTAACACATTAATGTGAGCTATACCGAAATGTTACGCTCTCTGTTGCGCATCTTTGAATTCGTTCTGTGTTTGTTGTCATGTTGAGAGATACCCGTCAGATCCCTCTCATATATTTTTCTGCTTTTTTTTTTTTTAACTTGCTTTGTCACTCGGTGTGAAGGAATGTGTTAACACATTAATGTGAGCTATACCGAAATGTTACGCTCTCTGTTGCGCATCTTTGAATTCGTTCTGTGTTTGTTGTCATGTTGAGAGATACCTGTCAGATCCCTCTCATATATTTTTCTGCTTTTTTTTTTTTTTTAACTTGCTTTGTCACTCGGTGTGAAGGAATGTGTTAATACATTAATGTGAGCTATACCGAAATGTTACGCTCTCTGTTGCGCATCTTTGAATTCGTTCTGTGTTTGTTGTCATGTTGAGAGATACCCGTCAGATCCCTCTCATATATTTTTCTGCTTTTTTTTTTTTTTAACTTGCTTTGTCACTCGGTGTGAAGGAATGTGTTAACACATTAATGTGAGCTATACCGAAATGTTACGCTCTCTGTTGCGCATCTTTGAATTCGTTCTGTGTTTGTTGTCATGTTGAGAGATACCCGTCAGATCCCTCTCATATATTTTTCTGCTTTTTTTTTTTTTTAACTTGCTTTGTCACTCGGTGTGAAGGAATGTGTTAACACATTAATGTGAGCTATACCGAAATGTTACGCTCTCTGTTGCGCATCTTTGAATTCGTTCTGTGTTTGTTGTCATGTTGAGAGATACCCGTCAGATCCCTCTCATATATTTTTCTGCTTTTTTTTTTTTTAACTTGCTTTGTCACTCGGTGTGAAGGAATGTGTTAACACATTAATGTGAGCTATACCGAAATGTTACGCTCTCTGTTGCGCATCTTTGAATTCGTTCTGTGTTTGTTGTCATGTTGAGAGATACCCGTCAGATCCCTCTCATATATTTTTCTGCTTTTTTTTTTTTTAACTTGCTTTGTCACTCGGTGTGAAGGAATGTGTTAACACATTAATGTGAGCTATACCGAAATGTTACGCTCTCTGTTGCGCATCTTTGAATTCGTTCTGTGTTTGTTGTCATGTTGAGAGATACCTGTCAGATCCCTCTCATATATTTTTCTGCTTTTTTTTTTTTTTTTAACTTGCTTTGTCACTCGGTGTGAAGGAATGTGTTAATACATTAATGTGAGCTATACCGAAATGTTACGCTCTCTGTTGCGCATCTTTGAATTCGTTCTGTGTTTGTTGTCATGTTGAGAGATACCCGTCAGATCCCTCTCATATATTTTTCTGCTTTTTTTTTTTTTTAACTTGCTTTGTCACTCGGTGTGAAGGAATGTGTTAACACATTAATGTGAGCTATACCGAAATGTTACGCTCTCTGTTGCGCATCTTTGAATTCGTTCTGTGTTTGTTGTCATGTTGAGAGATACCCGTCAGATCCCTCTCATATATTTTTCTGCTTTTTTTTTTTTTAACTTGCTTTGTCACTCGGTGTGAAGGAATGTGTTAACACATTAATGTGAGCTATACCGAAATGTTACGCTCTCTGTTGCGCATCTTTGAATTCGTTCTGTGTTTGTTGTCATGTTGAGAGATACCCGTCAGATCCCTCTCATATATTTTTCTGCTTTTTTTTTTTTTTTAACTTGCTTTGTCACTCGGTGTGAAGGAATGTGTTAACACATTAATGTGAGCTATACCGAAATGTTACGCTCTCTGTTGCGCATCTTTGAATTCGTTCTGTGTTTGTTGTCATGTTGAGAGATACCCGTCAGATCCCTCTCATATATTTTTCTGCTTTTTTTTTTTTTTAACTTGCTTTGTCACTCGGTGTGAAGGAATGTGTTAACACATTAATGTGAGCTATACCGAAATGTTACGCTCTCTGTTGCGCATCTTTGAATTCGTTCTGTGTTTGTTGTCATGTTGAGAGATACCCGTCAGATCCCTCTCATATATTTTTCTGCTTTTTTTTTTTTTAACTTGCTTTGTCACTCGGTGTGAAGGAATGTGTTAACACATTAATGTGAGCTATACCGAAATGTTACGCTCTCTGTTGCGCATCTTTGAATTCGTTCTGTGTTTGTTGTCATGTTGAGAGATACCCGTCAGATCCCTCTCATATATTTTTCTGCTTTTTTTTTTTTTAACTTGCTTTGTCACTCGGTGTGAAGGAATGTGTTAACACATTAATGTGAGCTATACCGAAATGTTACGCTCTCTGTTGCGCATCTTTGAATTCGTTCTGTGTTTGTTGTCATGTTGAGAGATACCTGTCAGATCCCTCTCATATATTTTTCTGCTTTTTTTTTTTTTTTTAACTTGCTTTGTCACTCGGTGTGAAGGAATGTGTTAATACATTAATGTGAGCTATACCGAAATGTTACGCTCTCTGTTGCGCATCTTTGAATTCGTTCTGTGTTTGTTGTCATGTTGAGAGATACCCGTCAGATCCCTCTCATATATTTTTCTGCTTTTTTTTTTTTTTAACTTGCTTTGTCACTCGGTGTGAAGGAATGTGTTAACACATTAATGTGAGCTATACCGAAATGTTACGCTCTCTGTTGCGCATCTTTGAATTCGTTCTGTGTTTGTTGTCATGTTGAGAGATACCCGTCAGATCCCTCTCATATATTTTTCTGCTTTTTTTTTTTTTAACTTGCTTTGTCACTCGGTGTGAAGGAATGTGTTAACACATTAATGTGAGCTATACCGAAATGTTACGCTCTCTGTTGCGCATCTTTGAATTCGTTCTGTGTTTGTTGTCATGTTGAGAGATACCCGTCAGATCCCTCTCATATATTTTTCTGCTTTTTTTTTTTTTAACTTGCTTTGTCACTCAGTGTGAAGGAATGTGTTAACACATTAATGTGAGCTATACCGAAATGTTACGCTCTCTGTTGCGCATCTTTGAATTCGTTCTGTGTTTGTTGTCATGTTGAGAGATACCTGTCAGATCCCTCTCATATATTTTTCTGCTTTTTTTTTTTTTTTTAACTTGCTTTGTCACTCGGTGTGAAGGAATGTGTTAATACATTAATGTGAGCTATACCGAAATGTTACGCTCTCTGTTGCGCATCTTTGAATTCGTTCTGTGTTTGTTGTCATGTTGAGAGATACCCGTCAGATCCCTCTCATATATTTTTCTGCTTTTTTTTTTTTTAACTTGCTTTGTCACTCGGTGTGAAGGAATGTGTTAACACATTAATGTGAGCTATACCGAAATGTTACGCTCTCTGTTGCGCATCTTTGAATTCGTTCTGTGTTTGTTGTCATGTTGAGAGATACCCGTCAGATCCCTCTCATATATTTTTCTGCTTTTTTTTTTTTTTAACTTGCTTTGTCACTCGGTGTGAAGGAATGTGTTAATACATTAATGTGAGCTATACCGAAATGTTACGCTCTCTGTTGCGCATCTTTGAATTCGTTCATTGTTTGTTGTCATGTTGAGAGATACCCGTCAGATCCCTCTCATATATTTTTCTGCTTTTTTTTTTTTAACTTGCTTTGTCACTCGGTGT
This sequence comes from Schistocerca serialis cubense, assembly GCF_023864345.2. Lineage (NCBI taxonomy): Eukaryota > Metazoa > Arthropoda > Insecta > Orthoptera > Acrididae > Schistocerca > Schistocerca serialis. The sequence goes on along the minus strand of NC_064640.1, from coordinate 696,484,643 downwards.
GAAGGAATGTGTTAACACATTAATGTGAGCTATACCGAAATATTACGCTCTCTGTTGCGCATCTTTGAATTCGTTCTGTGTTTGTTGTCATGTTGAGAGATACCCGTCAGATCCCTCTCATATATTTTTCTGCTTTTTTTTTTTTAACTTGCTTTGTCACTCGGTGTGAAGGAATGTGTCATTGTTTTCTTACGTTTTCATGATCGATAAATAACGACGGGGGCCCCACTCTTTGCTCCTTACTCCTTTTCCCGAGACAATTAATACAGTGCGGCAATTCAGTGTGACAATGGATAACAGAGTTAACCCTCAAACGGATCTGTGGCGTGCTTTTCGGTTCCAGTGAAAGTGTGCACCCTTGTCATTTCCTCTGTTGGCCATTCTATTGTTCGCAGTTGGCAATCGATCTGCAGACAAACTAGACCCATCGTCGGGTCTTCCACCTGAAAACTTTGAGTGGAGCCATTATTGACCCCACGACACCGTAAGTATTTCTGTTTTCCGTATGCTCAAAATTTACTTATCAACTAAATATCATTTTATTTTTAGGCTTAGTTAGTGTTTTCATTTATTTTCAGTGTTACTGAAGCTTCGAGCTCTCATTCACGTATGTCAGTGCTTGATACAAATTTTCCGGACTTGTGAGAGAAAACGCTAGAAAAACTAGAAGAAGAAGGAGGAGGAGGTAGTGATGCAAATGATCTCGAAGATGAAAATTACCCTTCTTACAACAGTGAAAATTAAACTGCTTCAGATCAAAGCCATGACTAGCGAATCAGATAATACAGACAGAAATAAACATAGAAGGGAAGCATCTAATTTCTATTGCAGAAAAATGTATAAGTGGCCTGTTCTTGAACCTCAAAGGAGTGCAGGGACACCAGCCCACAACTTGATCATAAAAGTTCCTACACTGTAAAGCCCTGCAAGTATATTAGGAGACTCATGCAGTCCATTGGAAGCGTGAGTGTGTTTGTGTACCAGAGATACGCCAGAAGAAATTGTGAGTCAAACCAATGTGAAAATGTCTTCATACAGATCAAAATTTTCTGATCAGCAGCACACGGAACTTGGAGACATGAACGTCAATGAACTTAGGGCGCCATTTGTATTATTACATTTAAGTGCCATTTTCAAATCTAATCATGAAAATCTTGAGTCTATGTTCGCAACAGACGGCAATACAAGAGATATTTTCGGGCCACATTATCAACGAAGAGAATGCTAACATTGCAGTACTGCCTAAGATGTGATGACGTAACTAGCAGAGATGAGAGGGAGAAAAATGAGAGTCCAGCAGCGATTTCTTGAATTACTGAAAGAATGGTTCACAGTTTTCAGGTATGTCATAGCATATGCTCCCATGTATGCTTGGATGAAATGCTGGGTGGTCGTGGGAGATGCACAAATTTATATAGCAACTAAACCAGCGAAATATGGGCTAAAAAACCATGAATTTAGCTGATGCTCATACAAACCGCCTTCTGAATACCTATGTATACACCGGAAAAGACGCTGATGGCGCTGGATTGACACTAGAACTTTCAGAAACCTACTCAGTCTGTCCTTTCAGAAACAAACCCATTTATCGTACAAGCCGTACCGTTACAGCTCGCAACTACTTTGGCTCTATTGCATTAGTTTCGGAGTTGAAAGAACGGAAGTTGACGAAAAAGAAAAAAGAAATCGCATCTGAATTACAGTCATCTAAGAGGTGTGTAGAAGATTAAACACTTTATGGCTTCACAAATGACAGAACATTGATTTTTCATGTCCCTAAAAAAGGAAAAACTGTCATTTTGATTTCCAGTACATATCATTAAAAAGTGCAAATTCCAAAACAGAAAAAACCAGAAATAATTTCCCTTTACAACAGCACAAACGTTGGAGTAGACTCTCTTGAGCAGAAGTGTGCTACCTACAGCGCAAGCAGACGACACGCAGATGGCCTCTTGCTGTGTTTTATGCAATTCTGAACATAGTCGGAGTTAACACATACGTAATACAAACATCCTGCAAGAAGTACATACCTTTTTCCCGGTATGACTGAATCAAAAAACTAGACAGGCAGCTCAATTAACACTTACGTTAACGAGAGGCTGATCAATGGCAGACTCGAGAGGCTGATCAATGGCAGATTGCCAAAACAAGTAACAATAACAATCTCAGTAGTTTTGAAGAAACCTCTCCCAAAATCTCAAATAACCATTCGGGATTCAAAGAGGAAACGATGTGTTCTGTATCCTCTTGCCAGTGAGATAAACACCAACCAGTGTGTTAAACTGATGTTTTGTATTGAAATATATGCAAATGTGAAATTTATGAATAAATATTTGTGATGAAACTAGTAATAAATTAATTTTCATAGCTAAAACAAACTGGTATCCTACTGGACCCTATTTATGGTATAAAGAAGTTAAAAAAATTGTTCAAATGCCTCTAAGCACTATGAGACTTAACATCTGAGGTCATCAGTCCCCTAGACTTAGAACTACCTAAACCTAAATAACTTAAGGACATCACACACATCCATGCCCCAGCCAGGATTCGAACCTGCGACCGTAGCAGCATATAAAGAGGTCACCACACCGTTAGAAGGTTAATAAAGTAAACCTAGTAGGAAGATGTTGGCGGATATCTCACGATTGCATTTGGAATGAGACATCCCCACGCTATGATGAAGCCTCGTTTAAGGTTACTTTCTGTCAGTTATTTCAATGTAGACATAAGCAGATACTAGTTAGAGAAGAAGTAACTGCCTGGTAGCTAGCTCCTTTTACTACCATTTACATACAGGGTCTCTCTCCTACGCGTCGTCAGCCGCATTTTCTCTGGTGTTTCGGCAGATGTTAGCAGTTCCGTTTTTGCGAAGTTTAGCTGAAGTCAGCCCAAACAATACTGGTGGTCATGCGTTTCATCCGATGCCCAGCATCGACCGAAAACATCGTTTTGCTTCCCGTTGCAGAGAAAATGATTTTTAATTCTGAATTTTACGTTCCTATTCGGCAGAGCTGACCCACATTAGACTACTGCGATATTCTTTTTATCGACATGTACTAACATGAAGAGTAAAACACGAAGAATAATCAGGACTCTAGCAGGAACCGCGCCGGTCTAGCTGCGCTGACTGCTGTCGCCATACAGCAGCACTCAGCCGCTCTTAGCGCACTAGTTATTTACCGTGTTTTACTACCCCATTTACTACACATCGATAAAATTAATGTCGCAATAAGGTAATCTGGAACCACTCTGTCGAAAGGGCACATAAAATTCCGATTTAAAAATAATTTTGTTTGTAATGGGTAGAAACCGGTTATATGCATCTGCATATTGCATATGCATTTGCATATTTTGCTGCTTTTCACCGGTTTTACATATTTTAACTAAAACTAGTGACGTATGTTTACAGTATTTTAAAATTTTAGACCGGCGGTCTCTAGCTCGATCTGGTTTTGATGTCTTATATATTGACCGTGATTTACAACTGCGTGCAATCGCTAACCGAGAGGCCACTGTTTAGCGAAATCATTACAGAAGATGAACAGGTATAGTCTGAGTCAATGCTCATGCGCCCGCGCCGTCGGTTAATCTCCTCCGCTGTCATACCGTACGCGTCGGTAACAATTAAATTAAACTATGCAAGCTTTTAGTCGCACGTATATTGTTTCAGCGTCGCTTTCATCACTACTGGCCATTAAAATTGCTACACCACGAAGATGACGTGCTACAGACGCGAAATTTAACCGACACGAAGAAGAAGCTGTCATATGCAAATGCTTTTCAGAGCATTCACACAATGTTGGCGCCGGTGGCGACGCCTACAACGTGCTGACATGACGAAAGTTTCCAACCGATCTATCATACAAAAACAGCAGTTGACCGGCGTTGCCTGGTAAACGTTGTTGTGATATCTCGTGTAAGGACGAGAAATGCGAACCATCATGTTTCCGACTCTGATAAAGGTCGGATTGTAGCCTATAGCGATTGCGGTTTATCGTATCGCGACATTGCTGCTAGCGTTGGTCGAGATCCAATGACTGTTAGCAGAGTATGGAATCGGTGGGTCCAGGAGAGTGAAGCGGAACGCCGTGCTGGATCCCAACGGCCTCGTATCACTAGCAGTCGAGATGACAGGCATCTTATCCGTATGGCTGTAACGGATAGTGCAGCCACGTCTCGATCCCTGAGTCAACAGATGGGGACGTTTGCAAGACAACAACCATCTGTACGAGCAGTTCGACGACGTTTGCAGCAGCATGGACTATCATCCTGCATCACAGACAGGAGCGCCTGCGATGGTGTACTCAACGACGAACCTGGGTGCACGAATGGCAAAACGTCATTTTTTCGGATGAATCCAGGTTCTGTTTACAGCATCATGATGGTTGCATACGTGTTTGGCGACATCGCGGTGAACGCACATTGGAAGCGTCTACTCGTCATCGCCATACTGGGGTATCACCCGGCGTGATGCTATTGGGTGCCATTGGTTACACGTCTTGGTCACCTCTTGTTCGCATTGACGGCACTTTAAACAGTGGACGTTACATTTCAGATGTGTTACGACCCGTGGCTCTACCCTTAATTCGATCCCTGTGAAAACCTACATTTAAGCAGGATAATGCCACGGTGAATGGTGGTCGAGCAACTGGCTCGTCACAATACGCCAGTCACTACTCTTGATGAACTGTGGTATCGTGTTGAAGCTGCATGGGCAGCCGTACCTGTACACGCCATCCAAGCTCTGTTTGACTCAATGCCCAGGCATATCAAGGCCGTTATTACGGCCAGAGGTGGTTGTTCTGGGTACTGATTTCTCAGGATCTATGCACCCAAATTGTGTGAAAATGTAATGACATGTCAGTTCTAGTATAATATATTTATCCAATGAATACCCGTTTATCATCTGCATTTCTTCTTGGTGTAGCAATTTTAATGGCCAGTAGTGTATTTGCTTGTGCACAGTTGAACAGGCTTACGACGTTTAGTGTGTAACGTGTTGTGCGCCTTGCCGACCGAAAAAAAACGTCGTTTCGTGGATAGCTGACCATCCTGGAACATTTAGATTTGACAGAATTGTCTTATATTGTCGAATTTTCGAGAAAAACCTTTCGTGCAAAAAAAAAAAAGTTTCAAATAGACCAGCATGTCTAGACACGTCTTCGTATCAGGAATGCAGAAGAAAGGACCATGACAACAACTTCCGACAGCAGCAAGTTGCAGTAGCAGGGAGTTGTCCAAAGATAACCAAAAAAATCGGTTTAACGTGAAGCATTCATTGCAAGCAATGAATCTTCACAAACTTACAAATCCTATCCTCAAATACTTCCTGCGCAAATATTGCTTAAATCAAAATACACCAGATGAATCAACATTGCGTGAAAATTACATACTGACAATTTACGTAAATGTTCTGAAAGAAATACGCAATGAACTCAAGGACAGCATTGTCTGGATTTCAGCTGACGAAACTACAGACACTTGTGGCCGTTACATTGCAAATTTAATTGCTGGTGCTTTAAAAGAAGAGCTTTCTTCTTCCTATTTAGCAGTTTGCAAAAAACCTGAAAAAGTAAATCATTCTACGACCGCCAAATTTGAGAATGAGGATATTAGAAAAAAATTTCCAGACTCTTCTGCAGATTAAAGGGTGTTTGTGTTTATCCCAGATGCTGTTTCCTATATGATCAAAGCAGGAAAAGCCCTCCAAGTATTGAATCCCAATTTGATGGTTCAAATGGCTCTGAGCACTATGGGACTTAACATCTGAGGTCATCAGTCCCCTAGAACTTAGAACTACTTAAACCTAACTAACCTAAGGACATCACACACATCCATGCCGAAGGCAGGATTAGAACCTGCCGCCGTAGCGGTCGCGCGGATCCAGACTGAAGCGCCTAGAACCGCTCGGTCATTGCGGCCGGCTAATCTCAATTTTCCAATTTGATTCATGTGACGTGTTTTGCTCATGGAGTGCATCTCGTAGATGACACGCTTGTCTGTAAGAATGTTGCAATGCCAGAAGACAATAACGATTTGCGGAAAAATCGAGAGAGGTCTGATGAATGGTCCAGGGACGGGCAGTTGACGCCGAACGTAAATAAATGTAACATATTGCACAAACATGGGAAAGGGATTCCATTACTGTACAACTACACTACTGATGACAAATTGATCGAAACAGCAGCCAACCTAAAATATTAAGGAGTTTCTATCCGGAGCGCTGCTATGTGGAATGACCGCATAAAACAAATAGCAGGAAAAGCAGATGCGAGACAGATTCGTAGGAAGAATCTTAATAAAATGTAATTCACCCACTAAAGAAGTGGATTACAATTCGCTTGTTCAACCGATTCTAGATTATTGTTGATGAATCTGGGACCCTTACCATTTAAGACTGATGGAAGCGACAGAGAAGGCCCAAAGAAGAGCGGCGTGTTTCGCGACAGGATCCAGTAATTGGTGCGGAATGTTACGGAGATGCTCAACAAACTCCAATGCCAGACGACAAAAGAGAGGCGTTGAACATTAAGGAGAGGTTTAGTACTGAAATTTTGAGAGACTACATTCTAGGAATAGACAAGACAACATACATTGACGGAAAAAAAGCAACACCAAGAATGATTACATGTAGAGCAATGAAATTTCTGGAATGCATTAGTCTAGATAACATACTCAAGAGATTAACATTGAGGTTAATGTAAGCGCGAGACAACCCGTGGAAAATGTGAAATTGTGGTACATTAATAACCGGTGTAACCGCCATAATGTTGACTGAAAGCACGAAAACGTGTATGCATTGTGTTCTACAGATGCCAAATGTCAGTTTGTTGGATGGAGTTCCATGCCTGTTGCACTGGTCGGTCAATACAGGAAGGAGCAGTTAACGCAGGTTGTGTATGACGCCAGAGTTGTCGTCCGATAACGTCCCGTATATGCTCCAATGGAGACAGATCTGGTGATCGAGCAGGCCAAGGCACTCTGTAGAGCGTGTTGGGTTACAACGGCGGTAAGTGGGTGAGTGTTATCCTGTTGGAAAACACCTTCTGGAATGCTGTTCAAGAATGGCAACACAACAAGTCAGATCACTTAACTGGCGCAGAAATTTGCAGTTATCGTGCATGGGATAACCACGAGAGCGCTCCTGGTGTCACAGGAAATTGCACCCCAGGCCATAACTCCCGGTGTAGGTCCTGTGTGTCTAGCAAGCAACAGGTTGGTTGCAGGACCTCAACTGCCCTGCCTCTAACCAACATGCAACCATCATTGGCATCGAGATAGAACCGGCTTTCATCAGAAAACATAACAGACCTTCTCCCTGCTCTCCAATCAGCTCTTGCTTCACACGACTGAAGTTTCCAATGGCGGTGGTTTGGGGTCAGTGGAACGCACGCTACAGGGCGTCTGGCTCGAAACTGTCCTTGAAGTAACCCATTTCTAAAAGTTCATTGTGTCACTGTGGTGCCAACTTCTGCTCAGACTGCTGTTGCAGATGCAATACGATGCGCCAGAACGATACGCCGAACACGATGGTCTTCCCTCTCGGTAAAGCCACGTGGCCGTCCGGAGACTGGTCATTTTGCGACTATTCTTTCTTGTGACCACCGCTCCCAGCAGCCATGTACAGTGGCTAGAATTCTGTCAAGTCTTTCTTCAGTATCGTAGAACGAACATCGAGCTTCTCGTAGCCCTATTACACGACCTCGTTCTAACTATGAGGGTTTGATGATGGCGTCTTTGTTTGCTTAAAGTTATTCTTGATTAACATAAGCTCACCATGTCCAATCTCAAAGGTAACTGACGCTCACGACCGTTACAGCGTGTATTTGAAGCAAAGAGGATTTGCATGCTCATATTGGCGCTACTATTGTCACTCTTATGCGACTGGTGCGAAATTTGAACAGACAACATCGTTCAAATGTAGAAACTAGACTACTGACTTTTTGGTGTTGTAGCTTTGTCCGTCAGTGCAGTCGAGGTGGGAGAAAATCCGAGACATTAGAGCTAACACAGAGGCTTACTGACAGACATTCTTCTCAAGCGCCTGTCGGGAATGGAACAGGGAAGGAGGGACAAGATAGTGGTACCAGAAGTACCCTCCACCACACACCGTCATATGGCTTGCGGATTACTGATGTAGATGCAGCCTGGAAGACCTCATAAACCGTGTGTCCCATGGAACAGAAATCCGTTTTCTATTCGTGATTCAGTTCACTCAAATCTCACATCTTGCCCATCCTTCACTACACCGCCATGCTTCCTTTATAAGCGTACGCTGGCCACCGCACGACACGGGTCACAGAAAGTAGCTTGCATGCTGCTCAGCTCTAAATGCGTGGAAGAAGGCCATTCTAAAAGCATGAAAGAAGGTCGCTGTGAGTAATGAACTGTGGCGTAAAAAAGGATCACGCCGACAATAAGGTACGAATACGTTGAGTATTTACTGTGTCGTGCTTACCAACAGGGCACCATTCAAGTGCACTGGGAAAGCATACCAGACAAAAAACTAGTCACTCCCAGTCGATATCACGCTGATACCGTATAACACCGCCACTAGCTTTGCTCTCATACTGACGAGGGAGATAATCCACGAACTTCTTCAGGTGTGCTACATCCAGCTGCAGCCGCTTTCTATTTATATCCCATAGAGCTACCAAACTTCGGGGATGTTGATTGCGCCGGCCGCTGTGGCCGAGCGGTTCTAGGCGTTTCAGTCCGGAACCACGCTGCTGCTACGGTCGCAGGTTCGAATACTGCCTCGGGCATGGTTGTGTGTGATGTCCTTAGGTTAGTTAGGTTTAAGTAGTTCTAAGTCTAGCGGGCGGATGACCTCAGATGTTAAGTCCCATAGTGCTTAGAGCCATTTGAATCATTTTGATGTTGATTGCTACGATTCACCCAAAATTAAGATCGGGTGATTTAGCGGGTTAGTCGGGGTGAGATTCCCGAGTATTCGTTAAACCAGAGGAGTATACAGTGACGAGCAAAACATTATGACGACCTACCTAAAAGCGTGTTGGATCACTTCTGGAATGTAATTCAGCTGTGATTCTGCGTGCCATGGAAAAGTACTTGATAGGTTTCCAGAGATTTTTAGCACCAGATGCGTACCCACGGGGCACAAACTTCCTGTAATTTACGGGCGGCTGGTTTGTTGGCGCGGAGCTGACGCCCAGTAACGCCCCATCTGAGTTTCACCGGATTCAGATAAGCCGAATTTGATGGCCAAGACATCAACGTGTGTTCACTATAATATTCCTCGAACCACTGCAGCACGATTTTGGCTTTGCGACACCGACAATTATCCTGTGGGAAGATGCCATCGCTGTTGAGGAAGACATCAAACATAATGGCCTACAGGTGGTCCTTAATTATGTTCACGTAGTCCACAGCTGTCATTGTGTCTTCGTCTACTACCGTAGGTCCCATGAGGTGAATGTCCCGTAACATAATACTGCGTCCCACCAGTCCGCGTCCGTGGTGTACAGCATGTATCCAGCAGACGTTCGTCTGGATGACAGCGTATCTGATCACGACCACTGTCCTGGTTTAACAACAGACGGGATCCATCCGATTAGAAGTCGCGATTCCATACATCCGCTGTCCAATCTCGATGATCCCGTACCCACTGTAGTCATAATTAACAATGTCGTGGGGTAAACATGGGCACACGCAGGGGTCCTCTGCTGCGGAACTCCATACTGGACACTGTGGCTGAACAAACACTTGCACCTGCGCCAACACTGTACTCTGCCGTCAGATCTGCCGCTTATCGCCGCCCATGCGGTTTTATAGAGAGCGGGCAAGCCTCCGAACCCTATGTTCTGTGATGAGCTGTGGACGTTCAGCTTCTTGTCGCCTACTCGTGGCTTCAGCAGTCTTCAAGCGCTTTCCACATGTGTTCACGACAGAAGTACTCGAACAGCTTTGCGGTTTCCGAGATGCTCGCTCCCAGGCACTGGGCCACAAGGATCTGGCTTTTGTCAAAGTCACTTAAGTTGGCGGATTTGCCCGTTTTCGCCACTTATCTATTCTGCTCATAAACTTCTCTTACAGCGCCACCTACCACCAGCGCCACAAGGCAGCATAGAACCTCGCGGTGGGCAGTAGTCATAATGTTTTGACTTATCGGTGTACGTGCAGCCCTATGAACACGAGTGTTGCCGTCTTGTAAGACCCGACTGTGTGTAGCATACTCGTCATAAAGCTGTAGGAGAAAGGGCAACAATTAGAAAACGAGAATTTTGTAATAATTCATGTTCGCGCTAACCTGAATGAGGTACGAAAACATTATGGAATCACCTTCGGCCTGAAGTAGAGCCACAACACGATGCAGGTTAAATACTTCATTGGGCCATCGGTGCACTGAACGCCTTGCATAATTTGAAAAGAGTAATAATTTTGACTCGTCGGACCACACGTTTCCAAAAGGCTACTATTCATTTTCTGTGTTGTTTGGCTCAAATGGCCCTGAGCACTATGGGACTCAACTGCTGAGGTCATTAGTCCCCTAGAACTTAGAACTAGTTAAACCTAAATAACCTAAGGACATCACAAACATCCATGCCCGAGGCAGGATTCGAACCTGCGACCGTAGCGGTCTTGCGGTTCCAGACTGCAGCGCCTTTAACCGCACGGCCACTTCGGCCGGCTGTATTGTTTGGTCCGTTGAATATTTGCAGATTTATGTGGCGCTGAAGGCCATAGACTTTTGCAAGGCGCCAGACTTTTAAAATATCCATTACATGTCCTTCGCATTGTTCGCTCGGAAGCTGGTTGATATGGACCTCAATACACTAACAGTAATATTTGCGGTCTAATTTGAAACCGATTGTTATTAAGGCGCGACATTTATCACGGGTCCATTTCGGTTGGGATCTTTTCACGATCCCTGTTTGTACGGCGTATTACATGGTCGCATATAGTACACCATTCCTTATAGACACGTCGGACAATCCGCTTTGATACTCGAATAAATCGGGCAACTTCATCAAAGGTGTGGTTATCGGCACCTCCAAATACTGTAGCTAGTTTCTACCATTCTGTCACGTCCCAACGTCAGTCCATCTTATTGCGCCGATTCCAAACAAGCGACTGACAAATCCACACCACTTCACAGTCGTGACTTATTTAGGTCAGCGGTGGGAGGCCACGTGGTACCAGTTCTACGGCGCTCTACTATGCTCCGTTAATGAGTTGACTAATGTTTTGGCCAGTGATCTTACTGTTGAATAGGGTTTGTTTGGTAGGATACCTACCACATCGCCTCTGACCGGCGAAAGATTAATGATTCGTAGCGTCATATTGCAACACGCAATCGCTCCCCAATTGTGTCAGAAAACTTTGCGAAACGGACACTTGTCTATCGGTCCAGACTATCAGATCTGCCCGCATCAAGGACGACAGCGAGCGAGATACTGGTGTCTTCCTCCAGCTCTGACCAAATTTCCTGAGTTATGAAGATTTCACGGATCAGAGTGGATGCCCCAAGAGTTCGGTGTCTCGTAGAGTCCGTGTCATGACGCGTTGTGCAGTCGTTTTGTGGACGAGTGGTGATGCTATAGGCTCCTGCGTAAGTGACCTTCACTTATTTGCTCATCAATGTACTTCCTGGAAAGAGTTTTGAGGATACTCATTTGGTCAGTCGACGATATTTCGAACCTGCAGGTGGATTTACTTGCCTTACTCCACTGATATTTCAGCTGCATTACTTACAGCCATCATACGAAAGTCAAAATTGTCGCTTTTTTTCCAGACATTTACCTTTTATACTGCTACATAAGGAAATTATGCATACGCCACAGTTACAAAAAATTTATAGAAAGCAGAAATCTGAGTCATGAATGTTAAAACTCTAACATCCCGTTACGATTATCTCAGTGCCTTAAAACAATGGGACGTCTTCGCTGGCACTTAATTTACGAAATAGCCTGGTAAAAAGATATATACTGGCTGAAACCAAAATCAGAATTAAGAGAATCATAATTTCAACTGCCCATTTCACTGAGTGTCAGAAAGACCTTAACACTTTCTGAATCAGTGCAATGAACGGTAGTGTTACAGCGCTCATCAACAGCTTATTAGCTAGCTGGGTTGTAAAAGGCAGTGATAGGCGAGAGTTTTTATCAAAACTGTCATGCATTATAATCAAATTCCATTAAATTGATAAACCCAGCTAATCTAAATAAATTTTTGTAGAGAAATGATAACATTAATGTCAGTGGTTGTCACATGCAGCTACTAAAATTCCATGCTATTTTTTTCTTCTGGAGGATTACTTAAGTGAATAGTAAAGAGCCTCATTGAATGCATGTTGATCGAAGCCTCACAGAGCAGAGATAGGACGGTCAATATGAAGCCATTATTTCCGAGGGGCTACAGATTCTTTTCAAATAGCAAGTGCAGCCACCGCAGAAGGAAGCGTTGTGCTACGTTGGAAACCACACCACAAGGCCCTGTGTGTGTGTGTGTGAGCAGATCCCCATTGGACAGGTGCCGTCCGTACTTTCTAGGATGGCAATAGTGCTTGTGTCCTATTGAGTCACAAAAAACTGTTCTGAATGAGGTGTGTACACCAGTGCCAGGGTTGTGCCATGACTTTTCCCTCAAGTTAACAGCATCAGGGCATGCGGAATTGTAAATGACTGCCGGCCTTGTGACCGAGCGGTTCTAGACGCTTCAATCCGGAACCGCACGACTGCTACGGTAGCAGGTTCAAGTCCTGCCTCGGGCATGGATGTGTGTGATGTCCTTAGGTTAGTTAGGTTTAAGTAGTTCTAAGTTCTAGGGGACTGATGACTTCAGATGTTAAGTCCCATACTTCTCAGAACCATTTGTAAGTAACTGAGCCCTGAAAGAGTCCTGCGTTATGGAAAACGCTGGACAAAGGACACCTTAGAAATAAGATCTGAGAGATGGAATGAGAAACGCCATTCTGCACATTTGTTCTTGAGAGCATGTCCTCACCAGCTGTCAGGTTGGTGTCAAGCTAACTGAGCTTGTTGATTTTTGTGAAAAACCAGTAAGAGCAGCCAACATTGGATAAGATAAATTAGCTTTGGAGTGGGTGAATGGGGCTCGGCTGTGCATATGTAGTGGAGATGTTATTGGCTGGAACACGAAACATGACCATAGTGGGACTCGAACGCTGCCTGTTTATGAGCTCCAGCACTAAAAATCCCCACTATTGGTTAATCACAGTAACCCGAGATGGCTCGCATTATTGTTCTCACACAATAACTCCAGTGTTCGATTTTCTAACAAAGATAACTTTTCCTTTCTTTTAGCTGTAGCTGCACAAAAATCTACATGTGTCAAGCAAATACCGTCTTCATTATTACCAATACATTATAAATACGTGTGACCATTGTGGTGGCACCGCCAGACACCACACTTGCTAGGTGGTAGCTTAAATCGGCCGCGGTCCATTTAGTACATGTCGGACCCGCGTGTCGCCACTGTGTGATCGCAGACCGAGCGCCACCACAAGGCAGGTCTCGAGATACGATATAGCACTCCACCCCAGTTGTACGACGACTTTGCTAGCGACTACACTAACGAAGCCTTTCTCTCAATTGCCGAGAGACAGTTAGAATAGCCTTCAGCTAAGTCAATGGCTACGACCTAGCAAGGCACCATTAGCCTTACATAGTTTGGTAGTTATCGTATGAAATGTCTCATCAAGAACGATGTATACTACAAGGATAGATTAAAAGTTAAGTAATAGCAGCTACGTACTTTTCTTGCTACCACTTATTACGTATCCTGTTTCAGACGTCTATCTAGCCTAAGTGAGATTACGCGTGCCTCTCGGCTACTTCAGTGTGGCGTAGCTGTCTTGTTACGCCACAACAACCATTAAAGGAAACATGTGTATTGCTGAACCGAAAATATTTCCATATGCAATCGTTACAAACAGTTCTGCATCACCTTCGTAAAATCTCTCCTTCCGGCTCTTCGACGAAGTCACAATAAATGAGCAACTAAAGTAAACTTGATTCCCGTTTTATCAGACTCAGTCAGATCCACTTTCTTGTGACTTTTCTTTTTTGTTAGGTACGTATAAAACACAAAGGAAAGCCGATATTTCATCAGAATATTTCTGCGGGCAGTCTCGAGCACTTTGTGTGTGTCGGTACCGGAAGACAAGCATTCTATTTGGACATTGTCGACTACTGGTTTCTCTGGTCAAATCAATAGGAATTCATCTGACAATGACTACTTTCATGTAAAATTTTACATATTTTCGCGACTGACAGAGCACGTCATGTACTCGGTGTATGCAACTCCTAAGGGCGATGTTCTTGACGACAATATTATGGAAATGAAAGAGCATGTAGATGAAGATGAAATGGGAGATATGATACTGTGTGAAGAGTTTCACAGAGCACTGAAAGACCTAAGTCGAAACAAGGCCCCAGGAGTAGACAACATTCCATTAGAACTACTGACAGCCTTTGGAGAGCCAGTCCTGACAAAACTCTACCATCTGGTGAGCAAGATGTATGAGACAGGCGAAATTCCCTCAGACTTTAAGATGAATATAATAATTCCAATCCCAAAGAAAGCAGGTGTTGACAGATGTGAAAATTACCGAACTATCAGTTTAATAAGTCACAGCTACAAAATACTAACGCTAATTCTTTACAGACAAATGGAAAAACTGGTAGAAACCGACCTCGGGGAAGATCAGTTTGGGTCCGTAAAAATGTTGGAACACGTGAGGCAATACTGACCCTACGACTTCTCTTAGAAGAAAGATTAAGGAAAGGCAAACCTACGTTTCTACCATTGGTAGACTTAGAGAAAGCTTTTGACAATGTTGACTGGAATAATCTCTTTCAAATTCTGAAGGTGGCAGGGGTAAAATACAGGGAGCGAAAGGCTATTTACAATTTGTACAGAAAGCAGATGGCAGTTATGAGAGTCGAGGGACATCAAAGGAAGCAGTGGTTGGGAAGGGAGTGAGACAGGGTTTTAGCCTCTCCCCGATGTTATTCAATCTCTATATTGAGCAAGCAGTAAAGGGAACAAAAGGAAAGTTCGGAGTAGGTATTAAAATCCATGGAGAAGAAATAAAAACTTTGAGGTTCGTCGATGACATTGTAATTCTATCAGAAACAGCACAGGACTTGGAAGAGCAGTTGAACGGAATGGACAGTGTCTTGAAAGGAGGGTATAAGATGAACATCAACAAAAGCAAAACGAGGATAATGGAATGTAGTCGAATTAAGTCGGGTGATGCTGAGGGAATTAGATTAGGAAATGAGACACTTAAAGTAGTATATGAGTTTTGCTATTTGGGGAGCAAAATAACTGATGATGGTCGAAGTAGAGAGGATATAAAATGTAGACAGGCAATGGCAAGGAAAGCGTTTCTGAAGAAGAGAAATTTGTTAATATCGAGTATAGATTTGAGTGTCAGGATGCCGTTTCTGAAAGTATTTGTATGGAATGTAGCCATGTATGGAAGTGAAACATGGACGATAAATAGTTTGGACAAGAAGAGAATAGAAGCTTTTGAAATGTGGTGCTACAGAAGAATGCTGAAGATTAGATGGGTAGATTACATAACTAATGAGGAAGTATTGAATAGGATTGGGGACAAGAGGAGGTTGTGGCAGAACTTGACTAGAAGAAGGGATCGGTTGGTAGGACATGTTCTGAGGCATCAAGGGATCACCAGTTTAGTACTGGAGGGCATCGTGGAGGGTGAAAATGGTAGAGGGAGACCAAGAGATGAATACACTAAGCAGATTTAGAAGGATCTAGGTTGTAGTAGGTACTGGGAGATGAAGAAGCTTGCACAGAATAGAGTAGCATGGAGAGCTGCATCAAACCAGTCTCAGGACTGGAGACCACAACAGCACCAACAACAGAACGTATCTAATCGGTCAGCACTCTGAAGAACCCCTGTGATTGGTGATCAAAATTATGAACAAGAGTAAAATTTCGCTTCTCGCTGGGAGCGCTATATAGGACACTACAATCCGAGACTCGACAAGGGACGCTTCAGCCTAGAGGGGGCTTCGCCTCCGGCTCTGAGGAAGAACAGTCTTCAGTCCAGGACAAACAACTTAAGAACTTTGTAGCCACCGCAGCAGCCACTCACAGCTACCAGACACTCTAAGTATGATGAGCAACAGAACCGTTTGTTCCCCGTGTTGTAGGATGTACGCGAAGACCAGTGATCAACATTAGGACTTTCGCACTTAATTTCAAGTACGCTGATAAGCAATCAAACTCTCAAATGCGCTCAGTCAAGGCAGCAGGTGCATGCGTGATTCTTTCAGTTCATCTTTCCTTTGTTTTTGATTAACAATCGGCAATCACTGTGAAGCTTCAGCGAACTAACTTACTTCCCCATATGTACGCTGACGCGAACTTTTTAATCCTACAACCATTATCCGATCTTTGCCTTTACACACATACAGATGCCGGTAGTATCGCGTACACAAGGTTTAAAAGGGCAGTGGATTGGCAATGCTGTCATTTGTACTCAGGTGACTGATGTGAAAAGATTTCCGACGTGATTATGGCTCCATAATAGTGTGGGCTGTGTTTACATGGGACCTCTGGTGCACCTGAATCGATCATTCACTGGAAGTGGTTATGTGCGGCAACTTGGAGACCATTTGCAGCCATTCATGGACTTCATATTCCCAAACATATCATCGGACCAAATATTCTGGACAGTTCGTGCGAATGGTTTGGCCACCCAGATCGCCCGACATGAATCCCATCGAACATTTATGGGACATAAGCAAGAGGTCAGTTAGTGCACAAAATCTTGCACCGGCAACAGTTTCACAATCATGGACGGCTGTAGAGGCAACATGGCTCAATATTTCTTCGGGGGCTTCCAACGACTTGTTGAGTCCATGCCACGCCGAGCTGCTGCACTTTGCCGGGCAGAAGGAAGTCCACCACGATATTAGGAGGTATCCCGTGACTTTTCCACCTCAGTGTATTTGTTCTTTGTTATTTGTGCACGTTGTGTTTTACTTGAAGTCTATAGGGACTTCCAACAAATAGGACCTTATAGTGACCATTGCCTCACTCAGTTGTTTGATGAGCTCTTTATCATTTTTGTGAGTTATAGCACCTACCTATCGTGTATGTTATGGTCTCCTTTTTTTAATTAATTAATTCGATATGTTATCCAGTTAGGGACACTGCCGGGTATAGCATTCATGTCCGATACAATTTTCCATTGTGCATCAACTTAGCTGGCAATGGTGTTCTTACATTGCCAGGAGCTTTTAATCCGCTGATACAACTGATAATCTTCCACTAGTTCAAACAGAACGGAGGGCAGTAGAATGTCTTATCAATTTTTTAAGAAAAGAATTACACCTAATTTAGAACAACTACTACAGGCATATAGATGTATGACAAGCAAATACTGAATTCAAATCTTTCTTCTTCTTCTTTTGCTCGCGCCTTGTCCCGCAGTTTTCGCAGCGTCGGCATGGTTACAACTGGACTTCGTACGTTTAATTTGAAGGGATGGCCGGATGCCCTTCCTACTGCTACCGCGTACCCACCCACTTCTGTGAAGTTTGGAAGGTAGGAGACGAGGTACTGGCGGAAGTAAAGCTGTGAGAACGGGCCGTGAGTCGTGCTTCGGTAGCTCAGGTGGTAGAGCACTTGCCCGCGAAAGGCAAAAGTTCCAAGTTCGAGACTAGGTCTGGCACACAGTTTTAATGTGCCAGGAAGTTTCATATCAGCGCACACTCCGCTGCAGAGTGAAAATTTCATTCTACTTCTTGTCAATAGTTGGCAAGTTCAATCAGAATTTATTGGTACAGGTAAATACGTAGAACTCATGTAAGCTTGTGTTCCGAGACAACTACAGCACTTACAGGTAAAGGAAACAAGCAAAGAAGAAATTGAATTAAGTTT